>NC_081441.1:2706813-2710948 GCF_007210705.1 Tigriopus californicus | reverse complement strand
AGTCATAAAGAAAAAAAAAAAGAGCCGTTGGAACAATCTGGGTAAGGCGACATGTAATTTACGTATTTCACTCTGAGTCGCCGCTCGTACTACTACTGGAAAAAGCATAGTCACATAAGGTTGACAAAGGCTTCTTTTTCAGAATCTCAGGTGGTGTATGACTCTCTCCGTCCTGTGATTGTCGCTTCGTGCTCTTTTTGACAATGACCCCGAGGCTGCTTTTTGAAGGCGAGCTCTTGGCCTCGGCACGTTTTTGTTTTTCGCGTTGAATCACCGTTCCGAAATCTGGTTTGACCACGTGGCTTGGCCCTGCGATGGAGGATGATGAACTAGGCTCAAATATGGATTCGTCCAGGATCCGATCCCGAGAGCCTTCGATTCTTTCTTCTGAAGAGGTTGAAGGTTGCAATCGCATTAAGGCCGCAGTTCGGATGTCTTCAGGTGACTCCGGAAGCAAGTTAATGCCTAGAGAGGCCTTTGCTCGCAGCTCGTTATCCACTTTGGCCCTGGCTTTGATCTCCTTTTTGTTGGATCTGAATCGGTCACGGAGGATGCGATTGGCCAGGTAGTCATCCTTGACACGATCTAAAACGATGAATAGATTTACCACCACACAGTCAGCCATGACAAGTGTGTTATGAAATGGATTTGTCGTTACCTTGAATGTGCGTAAGCTTCTGCAGTCTTGGTTTGGCATCGGTCTTCTTGGCCAAATCCTCCTCACCGTGCTCCAACTTGAACATGGCGTCATCCCAACGCTTCTTGATGTCGTTCTTGTCATCTGGGACAACTTGCCCATTCTCCGTGGGATCCCAACGTCTCTCTTGTCTTCGGGCACCCGAGATGATCTCGTAATCCAAGTTGGCCGGATCGGTTTTGATCTCAATGTAATTGTCACACAAGTGACATTTCATACGAAATTGATACACGGGTGTAGTATAATACATGCCAACCTAAAGGGTTGTATCAAACATTATCTAAATGTGTTCACTGAACATCTGGGAACGTTCTAATAATTGGCCACGCATTACCTTCTTTTTCTCAGCATTGTATCGGACCCCCATGCCAATGTGATTTTTGCAGCCTTCACACCAGATGTTGTATGGCATCTCAAAGCGAATGGTGAGGATCCCCAAATGGATCTTGCTGGCCCGTTCCCGCAAGGCATGTGTGCCCAAGAACTTGTTGAGTCCACCCTTCCTCGGATCATAATCCGGAGGGTAATATTTATTTACCCCCTTTCGCTCACCCATCTTGTCCTTTCACGTCTTACACTCGAACTTAGATAATAAAGCAAAAATCAGACACTATTAGAATGGTCAGGCAGTTACACGTTGGGACCACTAGCAATTTTCTGGGCTCCACTCGGATAATATCGCCAATACTTGGACATATAGCGGCTGAGTTCGGAATATCGCATGGGATGGTTCACTCTGGGATCCTGGCGAAACTCACAGAGAGGGTTATGTTTCGCAAACCATCCAATCTCTTGGGAACTGGTCAGTGGGAGGTCGAACTTCTTGATCGGTTCCACTGAGGTCAATGCCAAGGCTTGCTTGGTTTCTTCACGGACGGAGGCCTTGGTCTCTTCATTAATGTCGAGGTTGGGTTGAGGAGTGGAAATTTTTCCCGACACAAATTGAAGATTTCCTGAAAATGGAAAACCGCCAGTTAGGTAGAGATAACGATTATGTGATGGTAATGATAAAAGAGGCCATCATGAACCTGAGTTGTATAAATTGGGCCGAAAGACATGAGAGTTTTGGAAGATACTCCCATGCTCAATATTCCGATGAAGAAGCTTTTCCGTTCGTCTCTCTCGACCTATTCTCTCGGTAAATAACGCCTGTCTTTCAACGGGATTGCTCATGACGTTATGAAAAGGAGATCCAAGGAATTGGAATCCGGATTTTACTCTCTTGTATTGATCACACACTGAGAAAGCTAATTTGAACATCTGGCTGTCAGACCATCTGCTATTGATCAAGTTCTTCGAATGGAATAGAGACGAAAATTTTAGAACGTCTTGCGGTCTTTCGTTCAATAATATTATATAGTACACTATTGTCTATTATGTTGTGTTGCTCCTTAAATTGCTGTTTGGTATTTTCGATTTCTGTGACAAGCCTGTATGTATGTATGTATGTATGTATATTTCTAAAGTGTTAGTATACTTTTAATTGCAAAATTGCCTGATCTTTTTAGATTAGAGTGGGCAGATCTGGCAAGCCATGAATATAGGATCGATCAGAATTTCTATCAAAAATTGGTCCAAATCTATCTTAAAAGACACTTCTAGATCTACATATTCATTTACCTACGTATAAACCCTAAGAAACCCTAACTGTGAGGTAATTTAGGCCTTTTACATCAGGCCTAGTTGTTCCTGTACAAGTTAATCGTAATTGGAGCAGATTGTTCCGAACCTCCAAGTGATTATACTCTCAGTGGACAAATAAAAGCCAACAGGCAAATGAAATGTAGTAAGCTTTGTACATCATTCATCGGTGATTTTAAGACGGAAGCGGAAATGTAACCCAAAAATGAAATGTGGAAAAAGAGACTGCGATTGCCTTCCACCGGAAAATGGGTGGAAATATGCATCTTGTCAGGACTCACTTGGAAGATTTACTCGTACTGTATGTAGCACTATTGTCGTTCACAAAGTCACGTCAATAAACATCTGATATGAATCTGTAAACATTAGATAGTCTGCCGGAATGTAAAGAATGAGCGTGATTTCAATTAGGTATCAAAATTTATGTTTTCGGAATGAGCAAAAAATCAGTGGAAATACTACTACCAAGCAATGATTTCATTCAATTCGAAACCAAATCGGAACAATGTCCACACATTATTAAAGTTTTGGCAGACCTGATCACTTTCCATTGACGTTGGGTCATTATTCCCTGTTGTCTGCTCTATTGGCAACGCAAAGGAGCTTTCTTACACTCACGCAACTTTGAATTGTCGTTGAAATGCTCTTGGACAGCATCTTGTATATCAATGATCGTCGGCGGAAGAATGTTGACAGAAAATCTTGGGAATTTAGAACAGTTTGAAACAAAAAACCCATTGACATAGAGAAGTATGGTCACGATTAATGGCTCTAGTCACGATGAGGCAAATAGCCTGAAATAGTGGTCATCTACATTTTAGAAAAGGTAATTGTAACGAGTAACATCGATATTTTTTTGCGATTAATGAGTTACTCTTTTTGGCAAGATGAATTGTAACTGTGATACCTTCCTTTCATTAAGGAACGACTAACGCCCTCCTTAAAGGTAGATTCATCATCATAAAGATGCAAAAATATAATGAGGCTGCGCGGTGAGCTACGATATTCGTTTGGCGGTTTTTAAGCAAGCTTTGATTAATCAACAGGAATTGATAATCAAGGCAAATTGGTCTGACGAAAAAAAAGTTCGTCAATTCTTTTAATTTTGCTTGCTTTGATTCACAGAGAAACGGTTTTTACAGAGGAAAAACGAGCAATAGTTACACTAAAGATATAACAAATTCATTCAAAATTTCAAGAAATGAGCGAAAACGGTGCAAAGTTTCACCTTATGGTTGAATTCTAGACTTTGTTCGAGCCGGACTTTCTACCCACCTTTGCAAGTTTGCATGGTGTTATGGGCGCGGTGAGTAGATACACCGAAAAGCTATTTTTTCTTTTACAAAAGTTTCAAAATGTACTACCTGTTTGTCTGATCTTAAATTTCTAATAATTTTTCCACAAATCGGCTACCAATGAATTGAATCAAGGACTTCTAGACAAAAGGACCGTGAACAAGCTTCCTGCCAAATCGGCCTGCTCTTGGTCAAAGCGACTCTGAGCCAGTTTTCGAATCAAAGTAATACAATAAGAAACGTAGATCTCCTCAATTAAAGGCGGGTCATCTTTTTTACATTTACCTGTAATGTGGTTCGTTTCAAATTTATGATATCAAAAGCTTATGTTGTTGACCAAGAGAAAGCCGAAAATTCGAATAATGTGTAGTGCTTGCTACATACCAAGAGAAAGCCGAAAATTCGAATAATGTGTAGTGCTTGCTACATAACTGGACCCTTTGGCTAAAATGGGTGTACCTAGACCACTTGTGCTTGACTTTGAATGCTCCGAGTCCTTGAG
>NC_081441.1:2674709-2705813 GCF_007210705.1 Tigriopus californicus | reverse complement strand
TTGGTCTCACTCAAATATATATATATTGTAACAAAACCATTTCAAACCTTTGGGACCTAAATAAATACATACAAAAATACATACAATATCTCCTGAGTACCTTTAGCATGGTTTTGGGCTCAAATTTGGCCAAGTTCGGCTATTTAATGAAATCTTGTGGTCGTATAAAGTGCTCATTTGGAAGAAAGTGAACGGTTCAGAAAATTAGATTTTTTTGGTTCCGTTCACATGCTGCAAGTGCAGAAGTCCGTGATTGAATATATAAAATGCAACTCCCTTTCAAAAGAGAGCTTGTAGTTGAGCTACATCTGCCGACATAGGTTTGATTCTTTCCAAAATTATTTTGTGAGCAAAAGCACCCTCAGCACCAAAACAGTAATTAGGCTCCGGAAAAGAGTAATGCCAAATATTGCAAGAAACAATCATCAATATCTTGAGAATCAATAGATGGCCTATTAATTCAGTAGATTTGGAGCAAAAAAAACCTCATCAAACAGGCTATAAAGAGCTGAAAAATGGCCTTTTCCCCCCTTTGTATTATTTTTGCATTATTGCAACTTAGTTTAGCATGTTTTCATCCTTTTTTGCACATTTTGAACATTTTTCGTGTTTCCTTAACGTTTTTTCGCATTTTTCTTAACTTTAACAAAAAATAATTTCGGCTAAAAAGGTCACTTTATTTTCGAGGTGTAGTGATTAAGGTGTTAGGCGTGTTAGGGTTTAAAGTGTCGGCCTTGTTTGTTTAGCAAAGTCAGCCATCAATCACATCGTTTGTAAACATTTCCGACAGGCTGGAGCTTCATCCAATGCAGATTGGTCTATTATCTGATTAAGGGTGTGGTTAGAATCTCAGTTTCCTTGAGAAAGGTCAGGGAGGAGATCCGAACCAGGGACCTTCCTCATGATATGAACTAACAACAAAGCCACATGTCCTTGTTATGTTAGGCTTTAGTACCAGTATTTAAAGCCACGACACCTGCAGAGAAGAATACCATTCGGCTGCAGTAGCACTTTTTTCTATCACATTTCTTTAGACATCTTTTTTGTGAAAAGAAGGAAACACGAGGTAATTCGGGGAAGGTTCATTTTTTACAAAATAATATTGAAAAATGATAGTATCTCAATGAAACCAGTACAATATGGGCGCATGCAAAGTGTGTGTGTAATCGAGTTTATTAAATTTGTCCAGGGGAATAACAAGTAAAGTAAAACTTTCGTACTAGTTGTCGCGTTTGAACAAGGAGAGTGCATGAAAAATAAGTAATAAAGGTAAGGTAAGGTTAGACTAGATGGGTGCAGATTTGGAAAGAGCTCTGGCTGAAGAGATCGCACCACGTTTCGTTTGGGCATCCCGAAAGCCTGTTGACGAGTTCCAAATGTTAGGAGCATGAACGGGAAAAGTTTTAGGACTCCAATGTTGAACAGACACCATATGCCACCCGTCTTCGAGCGACTTGACCTCATAGGACTATCAGGTGTTGGGGGAAAGATGAGTTGCTAAACAGTATTTTAAGTATTTTAAGAGAAGATGATAAACGCGGCCAAGGGCCCCAAACCTTTCTTTCTGTTTTTTTTTTTCCTTAGCTGTCAAAGAACATTTTTGGCTCAGAGACAACCTTTTGGCTGATCCCGCGTTGAACTTCAAAATTTCAATGAATTATAGCAGCTGCACTCTTTGTCGTTTCTCATGAAAGTTACGCATATTGTGTATTTTTATAACATTGGTGATCTTGGAGGAAAACCTAGTGTTCGTCCAAAAATGTATTTCGAATTCCCGCTCTTTCCAGGATTGGTCACGTGACAGAGTTTATATTCATTGTCTGCATCCGAGAACGGGCCGTTACTTTACTAGAGTGACGAAAGCCAGTAGCACCATTCGAGATTATTGCTTATATCGAATAAGATGATGTAAGATGAGCAATTATTACTTAGATGAGTCTAAAATTCATAATTGCATAGAAATTACTTGTTTTTGGGAAAAAAATGATTTTTGAACTGATAAAATGCTATTGTTATTGTACATTATACCAAGTTCGACACCCTGCCATGTGTGCGCTTGGGTTTGGTCGATTTCTCTTGTCGAAAGGGGCATAGTGTTGCCAAAAACAAAAATTGGGTGATGAGAATGTCGCTGAGGCTCAGATCTGTTCAATACAATATGAAAACTTCAATCATTGCCTTTTCCCTAATTTTATTGTGAATCATGTTCTATCGCCCATAACTGCCTTGTCGTGGCATATATTTAATGAAAGGATTACAGATCAGGGGTAGCATATTTAGTCACTTGGATTTGTTTATTTTCTAGGGAGACTGTTAGTTTCAGGGCTTCCATATTTGCTCGTCATTCGAGAAGTATGCGATAAATTTGATGTCAGTCGTTATTAATAATGATAAACTTTATTACGACTCTTGGTCATGTCAGATTGTAAAATGTATAATTATAAACTGCATGTATAAATTTCATTTATAAAAATCGATTGATAAAAGAATAAAATGGTCAAGACTGATAAAATAGTTGACTAAAGTGTGATATCACAATGATTTTGACTAGGATTGGTTCAGTGCACATGAAAAAAGTGAAGAGGGAAATTGCAGATGGTACGTAAACAGGTGGGTAGAGGTAAAATTGCAGTAGAGTGGGTGGGTCAGATTGAACAGATCTTTTGGCAGCTCCTGACGTTGATGGCATTTGACCGGGAGCCGGACAAAGGTGCGTGACCGCCAATACTCCGAAGGGATGTCGGGCCAAGCACAATAAGGTGTTAACAAGTCCTTGACCGGGAAGGACAACCTGTGTTCCGACATCACCTCCGGATCACCTCTGGTGGATATGGAAGGAGGTGGGAGGCAGACGACCTTTATGGAAAACTATGGCCTTCGTCTTGATGTTATTGACTTGAAAGCCGTTCTCTTGGCAATAACCGTGGAGTGCATTGGTGGCATTTTGCAATTCCACGGCTGAATCAGCCAAGAGAACCAGGTCGTCTGCATATTAGAGATATTGAACACTAACATGGTTAATGGTGTGGCCTTTGTGTGTGAGGGCTTCGGTCAGGTCGGATACATAGAGGTTGAATGGAATTGGCGATAGTGGATCCCCGTGGGGAAGGCCAATGGAAGTAAAGTAGCAGGGGGAATTTTGGGTTATTAATGTGCCTGAATTAATTGATTTATTACTACCAGTATACTATCAAGGTGTCACTAATGTCTTTAATATGAAGATTATCGGAATATGAAATTGACATAAGGTCAATGGAACCACCTATGCGTGATGCCCTTAAGGGCTAGGAAAATGAATTCAAATTTACTTAGACCTATTTCCAACACTTTTGTGGTGAAAAAACTGTTTCCATATGTTTAGGGCTCCAAAACACGTCATTTTGATTTCTAAATCGTCAATATTATCTTGGTATTCTACATTTTTCCGGTGCGCAGACTTTTCACACTTGGTCGTCAATCAATACGAAAATACAGTGAAATGCCTTGAATGCTATAGCCACGCCTAAACACACACTTTATCCTCCAATCGATGATACTAGCAGTATCTCTCGAACAAGTTTTCCATGCAACTCACCTCATGGGTATAGTCGCAAAAAGTAATTCAGTCAGTCCTCTGGCTTTTTCTCGTTTATTTTCCTCCGTGACACTGTCCAAGGCATTGTTCCCCAACTTCTCCAGTTGTCAACCTCGATCAACCTGGCTTCTGTCTTCTCCTCCAGCCTCCCTCCACTACAAATCAAGCCATCCTAGTGTACCCGTGTGGAGGTGTGGCGGAGGCGTGTTCGCCCTTTCGTCCTAGTGTGTTGTGTGAGGCGCCAGACTCAGTCTTGGGAGCCAGCCAAGATGGCCTTCAGCAATCGTCACGCTTTGGATTTTCAGTTGCGTTTGTTACACGGGTCGCCGCAAAGCGAGCTCAAACGCCAGCGATCGCAAGCCTTGAATGCGGGTGGCTCGCCCGGATCGGATTCAGCGATGAACATGGCCGGAAGTCCGCAAGCTCAACAACGCAATGAAAATCAAAAGGTGACCCCCAAACTCCATCTTCTTAGGGCCTAATAATGATGGAGAAAAATGAGTTTTAGATTTAGAGTATGATGACTGTTGGGTGAGCTCAGGTAATGAAAATGCTTCTGATGAAAAGACCCTTGACGGTTTTGACTGGTTTTAAAATGGGTGGTTTGATCTTGATGAGAGGGAAGACGAGTAATACTCAGTAAGCTAGAAAAGTGGGTTCTCTCAAACCCGGTTTCAATGCCAAGTACATTTTTGAGATTTAGCATAGTCATCAAAGTTGCAACACTGACGAAAAAAATTGAAGTTATGATGAATTAATTATCAGCCCTCGTTCAGAGAATATTTATCTGTCAAAAAATCCAGTCTCCACTTGTTATTCCTATTGGATAATATTGACATGATGAAATTATTTCATTCTAAGTTTTTAGCATCAGGCTCCATTAGATCTAGAGTTAATTTCATTTCATCGGTCTTTTTTTCTCACGAACAAGAACACGTCCCATAAATCGGTAAAATGAAAGCAAATAATCTAAGTAGGAATAGTCATAGGCTCCTAGTTTGTTAAGGAGGATTAACAGAAAGGTTATCTTCTACAAAAAGAAGAACGATTTTTTTTGTAACAAAAGAGGATGTTTGAAAAAATATGCACTCCTCAGGAACTCCTCAAAGTTGGACAAAATAAAATCGAGGAAAAAAAGAGGAATTGCACGAGGCCTGTAAACCTTGTATTGAAAAGATGTTGTTTTTTAGAACAAAGCCACCACACGTATTATATTAGCTAAGGGTTTGGTCCAAACTTGCCACATGGGTTCCTGAAGGTGTTTTCCCTAATTTGTTACATTATGGATCAAGCCATGAACCACTGGAATATGAACGGGGATGTTAGGTTTAAGAATAGAGATTTTGGAATCTGATAAGTGCATTGCGTTCTTCGTCAAATGAGATGGACCCAAGGCCACTACAATAGCGTATTTCAATTTTCAGCTCAAATCGAATGGTTGAATGACTAAACCTGATACAAGAAGAGGGCTTGATTATTTATTTACTCTTTTCCTCTTTGAGAGAGCATAGCTTTTGATTCATTGTTTGATCACACTGAAAATTGGTATACATGATTGCAACGACCTACGATTCGTCTGAGTTACAAAAGAACGCAACAATCTGGCGCCAAGATGTCAGTTCTCGGCCCTAGCATCCCCGCCCTTATACTACTGGTTCATGAACAAGCCAATAAATCAAGGCAGTCGAAGTGAAACATGTCTCCAACAATATCATTGGTCATTGATTGGTTAAGACTAATGTACGGTAATACAAGTATTCAAAGGTCCCTTGAAGTTCCTCGGACTTGATTTTGGAAAAAGGATGAGCAAGACCGGACCTTCCTGGATTTGTTCCATTCACATATTGCGCAACTGGATTTGATGAACAACCCTTGGATTTCAGCCGTGGCCCAATTCTCCCAACCCGCCGAACAGTCTGTTGGCGCGCAGTCCCCTATTTTCGCCGTCCAAGAAAACACGGGAGAGGTATTCGGACCGTTTCATCCCGGCCCGAGCGGGCAACCATTGGGAGACGGATTTCAATCTCGTCCAGGTAAGATCGGTTCATCTCGAGCAAGTCGTCTCAACATCGTCAATGATATTACTGATGGCTATGGAAGAATCATTCCATCAGCGCTGATCTGACGTACATCAACCCTAGACGCGACAATCTCAATGAAAGAAAGCCTCCATCCTATTAAGACGAAGAGGGAGGGGTCTTGTAGAGTCTAACACAGATATTGTTTTGCTGGGATGGGTGCTTGCTTGGACTTTAGTTTTCACATTTTCTGAATCGATTGTGGTTGTGTCCTATTTCAGGATCGAGGATTGAATAGTCTAAGAAAGACCAACCGAGATGCTTCGGAAGGCTCCAAGGACCATTCTTTATTGGTCTATTCATCCCTACTTCAAAACGAAATCCTCGGGGCTTCCATCGAAGATTTCAAGGATGTGAGTGACGAGCGCAGAGCCTTGTCCCCGGTGCCAGTCTCCCGCAATCTTTTCTCGGTGAGTGTTCTCTTTTAGATAAGTCACCGATCAATGTCCCCTCACAATGAAAAGTTTTTGCTCTTGCCCAGTATCGCTCCAAACGGTCAGCTGTGATCAACGAAGTGACATCACCCTATAGTCTAACGCCAATTAGCTCCAAATCCCAGAAGCTTCTCCGTTCCCCGCGAAAGGCATCGCGCAAGATCTCCAAGATTCCCTTCAAAGTACTCGATGCCCCCGAGCTGCAAGACGACTTCTACTTGAATCTAGTCGATTGGTCTTCGCAAAACGTGCTCAGTGTGGGATTGGGTCCTTGTGTCTACCTGTGGTCTGCCTGCACGTCTCAAGTCACACGATTGTGCGATCTGACCCCGGATAATGACACGGTCACGTCCGTATCTTGGTCGGAGAGGGTAAGTTGGGGGGGGGCTTTTGAGGGACTGGGAGGAGGTTAGAGTGAACCCCCGGTGGAGTAATTGATCGACGTATGTCCGTTCGTTTCCAGGGTAATTTGGTGTCCGTTGGAACACACAAGGGCTATGTGCAAGTTTGGGATGTGGCTGCTTCCAAGAAGATCAATACCTTGGAAGGACACACTGCTCGAGTTGGAGCTTTGGCGTGGAATGGAGACATGTTGAGCTCCGGATCTAGGGACCGATTGATCCTTCAGAGAGACATCCGAACGCCCTCGGTGGCCCCCGAAAAGAGATTGGTAGGCTGAAATGCAATCCATCACTGAGAATTGGAGCTTTGTATTAACCTTTGATTCACGGATTAGGCTGGACATCGGCAAGAGGTTTGTGGACTCAAATGGTCGCCGGATAACCAATATTTGGCCTCCGGTGGCAACGACAACAAACTGTTTGTGTGGAATCTCAGCTCAGACCAACCTGTGCACGCCTACACGGAACACAAAGCAGCTGTCAAGGCCATCGCTTGGTCCCCACATCATCACGGCCTTTTGGCTAGCGGTGGTAAGTACTGGCCATATACGTAGAGATTGGAGTCACAAGGTCTCTAACCATTGAATTACTCACCCTATTTGGACACAAAGCATTTCATTTCAAATTCTTCGCGTCGTATAAGAAATGTTTCCAACATTAGAAGTTGCATAAAAATACTTCATTCACACCGATAGACTTGTCTCATGCTTAAAAGATCCGTTGTGCTTTTTTGTTTCCAGGAGGAACTGCGGATCGTTGCATTCGCTTCTGGAACACCCTAACGGGCCAACCGATGCAATCTGTGGACACAGGCAGCCAAGTGTGCAATCTGGCATGGTCGAAACATGCCTCTGAGCTGGTTTCCACCCACGGGTACTCCCAAAACCAGATCCTGGTCTGGAAATACCCTTCATTGGTGCAAGTGGCCAAACTCACGGGTCACAACTATAGAGTGCTCTACTTAGCCGTCAGTCCAGATGGTGAAGCAATCGTGACTGGAGCCGGTGATGAGACCCTGCGGTTCTGGAATGTGTTTTCCAAGGCTCGATCTCAGAAGGAGGCTAAATCCGCCTTGAATTTATTCACAAGTATTCGTTGATTGGCTACGAAACTAGAAGAGAAAAATTTCAAAAAAGAAACATGGTCCAGAAATGTCAGACGGAATGACGAGACAAGATGGAGCACGCGCTACCTCCCCTCCCAAATCATGAAACTCCCTTCCCCCTTGCTTCATCGTAGAAGTGGGCGGGTGACCGAAACGTTGTATTGTTAAGAATCATTCTTTGTTTCTTCCCGTGTTTACTTGTTTAATTCCTTTTTTTGCAATCATGGTCCCTTCTTAATCGTAATCATTGTTCCTCCTTCAAGTTTTTTTCTTGCCCTTTCCCCAAAACAAAAAAAAATTGTTGTCTCAATCTATCGGATGCTCTCTTTGTTTCTTGTCAGAGGCATAGAATTCTTTCATTGGTTTATTTGTTTGTAACGTAATGTTTTGGCTATGAATATCGGAGGATTTAGCTCCAATAACCCCCATTTGTCTGGTGATAATAATCGTATGCATCATCTCACCTTACCCTGATCAGCGAATAAAACTGGCTTCAAAATTTGACTTATCAGGGCCTTTCACTGAGGTTAGCAACTTGATGCAGCATGACTTAAAAGTCGTGTCCCAAAGATAAATCATGGCCTCCACGAGATAGGAATCCAAGACTAGGTTTTCAATTGTTTAAGAAGTTTCATTTGTTGTCAGAAGCGATCCCTGATTGTCGAGGGACATAACGTACGTTTTGGAGAACACCCTCAAGCGCCCGAGAATCCAGGTAAGTTAACACTGAAAAACAAAAGCTCTTTATTCTTGGGCTACTTTGATGTTCAATTTGTCTCCCTCAAATGTTCGCAGGGAATATGAAGGCGTTGATCCCAGAGAAGGCTTGAAGTCGGGACAAGTTTTTTACCAAAATTCCTGATCAACCCTACAGTCAAGGCGGACTGGCCAGATCCGCCAACACTTATTCGTTGATGGATCAGATATTATATAAATTTTAAGCTAATAACGTAAATCAGTCCTTTTCATTTTGAATTGCTGTGATCCCATTCCCAGTACCAATAAGGAAGCCCGCAGAAGTAGATAATATGCCTATTTGAATAAACGGGTTTGATTAGTAAAAGCAATGCTAAAGAAACAACACTATCATAAAGCTCTCGTCAATCACAAATAATGTTACTAAAGAAAAACGGTCCGAAGGAACACTGAGAATATGTATTCCGTGATAAACCGGCCTCTCATCAACGATACTTTGCTTATTATTGGAGTTCTGGTACTGGAGAGGAAGGCTCTCTAAAACCTCGCTATAAGACATTTCTGTTTTGCGTCACTCAATAACCAAGTACTTGAACATGAAGATAGACTTCATTGAGCACTCTCACAACGGAAATGCATCTGATTAGGAAATAATGCATAGCTCTACAAAACCTTGCTAGAAGACGTTCGAACTTTGTTCAAGCTTTATGCTCCATTACTGAGGTACTCCATGAATTATTCCGTCATTGAAGAATGTTGGGGGATGTACTGTAGACCGCTACCCTGTGATGTCCTTCATGGATTCAAAGGATACAGCTGAGGAGGAGAGCTTGCCCCAGTCCTTGGGAGCTGGCGAGTTCAAATCCAGGGTTTGTGCAAGGGGTGAATGAAGCTAAGTCTCCAACAACATTCTTTAATGATCAAGTAATCAAAGTCAAGTCAAGGAAATGGCCAATGCATCATGGAGGTTATACACCTAAACAGTAAGGAAACCACACTAAGGGAGTGTTGCATCCTCAACACCACTATCATCCTTAATTGGTTGTAATGGTTAGTTTTGTCATTTACAATTTGCAGATGTGAGTCGCCTTTTCACGCTACTCTAGCTAGTTGCTGTCACATGAATGGTACAGCTGTGTTAGGGCATATTAGGACATTTAGGCATGCATTGGTACCCTGGTACAAGTACGACGTCATCACTGGACAGAGACAGTAGGGTGGGGGAAACGTAACTTTTATCCAGATGAACTGAATGCATTTTCCTTCACACAAGTTGGAGTTTAGTTAGATCAGAAAGCGTTCGCCAATTTTGACTTCACTCAAATGTCTGCGTCAAAAGCAATGAGGTCCTGAAACTCAGTACGACATGGGCAGAAAATGACTTGCTTAGCACCACATTGGTAAGATCTTACCAACGTGGTGCTAGCTCACTCAATTTGCGCCCTCCCTGGTCCAAGTTTTAAATTCTCATAACTTTTGACACAGACGTTCCATCGAGATCAAAACTGACCAGTGCTTATTGAGTCAACTCATGTAAAGAGAAATGTATTTGATTGATTGGAATTATTCAATTTTCCCCACCGCTGTTGCTGTCCAGTGGTGAAGTCGTCCTTGCCTGGTCCCAACAAACAAACTTGCCTGCCAATGCCAGTGATGCAATATAGGCGTTTCAAACTGGTTTTAATGAAGCAGACCTTTCCTCATATAGCAATGTGAAAGAAGGGTCAGCTTCTCAAAAACTTTGAAGTGTTTGAAGCCCCAAACTTGCATCACTGACACTGGTATCAGCTAACAATTGAACCTGCCGGAGCTTGCCTAAACGTCCCCATATCTTGCTGGCAACAAAAAAACAATATGATTTCTGAAAAGCTGATAGAAATAGGCATCTAAAAATGCAAATATTGAGTTTCCCTTTGATTCAATTTATTAATAGAATTTTCAAGGGCTTTTCTAACTGCTTCAGGGTATGTAATCTCCTGTACTATTAAAATGAAAGGTTATGATTCGTCCCTTTATTAGCTTTTAATCTTTATGAAGCAAGCTCTGTTGAGAGAGGAGTTCAAGAAAATGTCCTCTTATTGTTTGTTTCATTTTCCTAAGTTATGTTGAGGAGGATTGAGAAAAATGCCTCCTGCTTGGGCATTTTACTTTGCTGGGCATTGCTTATTGTTTATTCCACTCAAATCATCTTGCAATGAATACATGGAGTATGGGAAAGAAAATATAAGTAAGATTAGAAAATACAAGTAAGATTAAAGCGAACGCCAAGCGGAAACAATCATACAAATAATCCCTCCTCTAGATGATAGAAGCGTTCCTTCAGAAGACAAAACATTCCTCCAGAGGGATGTCTTTTTCGTTTAGGTAAACGACCGCATTCATGCTGGAAGGAGATAAGAAGCAGTAAAATGGCAGTAGGTGCTTTTATGATTGCAGAGGAGCCCAGAAAAATTTCAGCTGACAATGTTTTTCCCGACGTGATTTTTCCCCTTTTCATATCATGTATATAACAACTTGAAGAGGAGGTCATAACCTGTTCAAATCTTTTTGTGGATGGCAGTCTATTCTCATTGTTATAGAGTATCATCATCATATTGCGATGGTTGATAAGTTGCTTTGATGTATCAGTTTGAAATTCTTCCTCACCACGCAACTTTTCAGCTTATTCAATAGGTAAGCTTTCAGTTTTCAATTACGAACACCACTGGACCCAACAGTAATAAACGTGACTTTATTTCACAGCCCATTATCATGCTCTAGTTTCATTCCAAATTTCATTTATTTGAATAAGATCTAAATCAATTAAACCACTTACGTAATCTAGATATGAACTTTCACTGTTTTATGATGGGTCTTTAATCTAGTATCGCTTGCCATCGAGTGGAAAACAACATGCTGGCCGTTACATTTTATCTTTTCAAACTACGAATATTTACTCTGGAACAAAAACTTCAAACTTTTGGTTCATACTAAATGTTGCAATCCTGCGGTTGGCCTAATCTCACCTGTTGAGCGAATCAAAATCGTCAACCGGACTCGATCTGAAAATGATGGCCTCACAGGAGGTGTCATTGGACCAACTATTGGCCTCTAACTCTATCAAGATCGAACTGCTACCCCAAAAGAAAGGTCTCGTTTTCAAGCACGTCGAATACAATGTGGTGTCAGCTAAGTACAAATCGCAAGTGGTGAGACGCTACTCGGATTTTTTGGCTCTTAACGAGTTCTTGGTGGGGAGATATCCGTATCGCCTCGTTCCAAAACTCCCCCCGCAAAAGCTGGCCGCTTTGTACGTTGGAACAGACTCGGACTTTGCGAGTTCTCGAAAACGAGCCTTGACGAGATGGCTCACCTTGCTGAATTGTCACAAAATTTTCAGCAAAGATCCCATGGTTGAGGTACTGATTTGGTTACGGGTTGACACTGGTTTCGAAAGAGATTTGGACTAACTTTTTTTGCAGCACTTCCTCACTTTTATGGGCAATGATTTCCTGACCATCTTTAAGGAGCAATTCAAAAGCTTCCCGGATGAGTTCATCACAGATGAGGAGGCGTTCAAATCTCGTGATGAGATCACCGCCGAGATCCGGCAAGAAGTCGATGCTGGACGTTCCCAAGTGTGTGTCCTCACAAATGTAGTCCTCAAGCTTGTGGATCTCTTGGAGAACCTAGTTGCACGTTCCACTGCATCTGGAACGGGTAAGCGTTCAAATAAGTCGAGAAAGATCATTTTGATTTATGCGATTGATCAAACCCCTTAGATTTGGAGGAATTTGGAAGAGAACTAGCCAGCTTGTCCAATGAAGGCTATCTCACTCCCAAGCAATCTCCTGGCGGGGGTTGGCTGAGTCTGCAAAAAGCTCTCCATGCCACCACAAACCATTTCAACAACCTGTCCTCGCAATGGAGCGAGAATGCCTTGAGATTGGACAGGGATGTTCTCGAGTCGCTCAAGATGCTTCAGGTATGTTGGTATTTATTCCTCTCCTAATTTACATGTAAAATCTATGCTTCAAACTGATTCGTTCCGCCTTTTTCCAGGATTTACTTTTGGGCTACAAGGACTTATGTGCACGGTTAGATAAAAAGTGTCTAATGAACGATCAAAAGAAGTCTTGGGAGAAGATCCAAATCTTTCAAAAGGGCAAGGCAACGGGAGTTCTAGTGAATGATCCCAAGCAGAAGGAGTTCTTGGACAAGCACCTGGAGGACCACATGGTCAATCTAATCGATCTCGAAGCCAGAGGAGCCTTCAGTACCCTATGCATGTCCCAAGAAACTGTCACAGTCTTCATTTTCACAGGCATGAATAACCGAATCACCCTCCCCCCGCATGCCACGAAAATGGCAAAACACACTTTCAATATGTTCCTTTTTCCAGATGTACTGGGTGACGTGGCCAACTCTTTGGCCAACGTTCAATACGAGGACGGAAAGAAGATTAATGAAATCTGGAAGCAGATCTTGCAATGTGTTCAAGGCTTTGGTATGGCACGTAACAAAGCGGACAAAAAAGCTACATCACCCCTGGAATCATGATAACAAGATTTAGCTAAAGATCATCATGGGCAATAATGGATCGGTTTCAATAAAGCTTGTTCTGTAGACTCTAAAATGTTGTTGAACCCAGATCATTCCAAACCTGTGTCGTGCAATCAGGCCCAGCCGTAATAAAAATGAAGGCAGATCTTCCATCATATCAAATCGTTATATACTGAAGAAGCTGGTGTTGGCTTTGAGTCATCCATCCACCAACTCCAATGTGCGGAGGATTGCCTTGCATTCGTTGGTCTGCATGGTTGACTTTGTGTGAATGAACGAACCCAACCTGTTACCCACGGCTTGGGATTCCATGCACCAAGCCTCTTCTACAAAAGACTCGAGCTCATATCTGCTCACAGCCTCTAAATTATAGAGTCTTCTTAAGTTTTAATGAATGTCAAGCCCAAGCCTGTTCGTTTGAAATATTTCTTGGTTCACTTAAGCTTCGACTTTTTAACTTTTCACTTACGGTTGAACACTTGATTCGGATCCCTCCATTGGTGAACTTGGATGGAGATTTCAATGGGCGAGTTTGGCGCGAGAGTGTGCGAGATTAAAGTGAGGTACAGACACGAGCAACCTAAGTCCACTGAAGAACGGACGTGAGCAAAAAGAGTGTGCGGTAACTTGCCTGGCAAGGTGGATGAGTATCAAACCCACCTGGACAGAAATTCCCTCAGTTCTGAGCCAAGTTCCGGACAGGAAGTGCTTGATCCTTAGTCCCTGTGAGTTTTTGGGTAAGCTGCAGCTTATGTTGACCCTGTGAAGTATTTCTATATAACATAATTGTTGAATCTTGTTTTAACTGTCTTAGGCCTTGAACTAGTGACTCACATCGGAACGTCGTTGCTCACATCTGTCCACAAAACAGGGATGTAAATGATATTCTGGTTGATTCTTTACAGCCTGGGCTTGGACATTATCATTGTTGGAGACGGATTAAGTGAAGTGAAGTGTTTTGCTTTTGAAAATTCTGATTAATAATCATAAGTTTGTCAGTAGTGTCCAAAAGTGTCAACAGGTGTTGCCTCTACTCTTGTAAAAAGCTAAGAGCAACGGCCTGGCCTGTCGTAATTGAAGACTCCATTCACTTTGGGGCTCATTTTGAGTGGGGGTTCTTCACACAGTGAGTGTGGGTGTCTGTTGGTGAAGCAACAAGGCAACAACAGCTGGAGTTTTTGTGGGAACCAATATTCAGAATTCTCCAACCCCCTTTTGAAGCATTGGGAATTCCGTTATTTGTCCCGTCCCAAACTTGATTCCACAATGCAAACCATCAGACAGAAGATCCTCTTTGGATTGCTCCTTCTAGTGCATACGGTAAGAGTTGGTTTCCCGTGCGTTCGGGCGTATGTACACTCATTCTATGTCTACTGTATGAACAAATGTGATGTTTTTGGAAAACCATTCAAGCTAATCAAACAAAGGATCGCCAACCGTGTCCAAGGGCCCCAAGTAGGCGTCGGCTGAAAGTAGACAAGACGTTCGTGAGGGTGGTGATGTAATTCGATAACAAACAACAATTTCCAATTTCACACCTCCTTTTCCTCTCAAGCAGAACAAGGTTGAGGTGAGGACGAGAATGTGGAAATCCCATGTTATTGGTATTGGATTCATGAATCCTGCTTGTCAGGCAGGACTGGACATTAGTAGCTGGTCGACATCAACCAAGTCAGTCGGTGTCTTGAAGCTCCCGTGGAGCTCCCGAATTGGTTGGATATCCGGGCTTTGACGGAAGTCGGACATTTGTGGCGAAATGTCGTGCGAACATTTTTCACCTACCTTGCAAACTCTTTTGACCATTCTCACGGCCTTGACTCCAAATATTCAGCCGGAAGAATCGTCCCTCGTTTCTTTATCTTTTGCCTTGGCTGAAAACAATTTCAGATTGACAAATCCAAGCACAGACGGTTCATCAAGATTTATTATTGGGATATGAGTTCCACTATTAAAACACACTCGGCACTCATAAAATCTCCGATTAGCTTTGTCTGGTGGACAAGAATATTTTTCCTGAGTTCAACCTCAAGCACTTGATAGGCTGGACTATTGCCTTAAAGCAGGTGTTGGGGAAAAAAACGTTATCAGAATTTCTTTTATCCATCAAAAGGATTTGACTTTGTTCAACTCAATGCCAACTTGAGGAGTTGCTTGGTCGGAAACTGGGAGTTTCTCTGTCTATCTGAATGATGACAGTCCAATTAGGGTTAGAGTCTCAGAAAGAAGCCTCGGCGAGTAAACGAGCAAACCGCAATTTCTCACTGTCTTATACTTCTAGAAAGAGATATAGAGAAAATTGTATGCAGCAATTTCGGGGCTAAACGTGAGAATGTGCATCACCTAAATCGTCAGCTTCGCCGAGATTGACTGACACTCTTTGCAATATCAACAATCATTTCAACCATTGTAGGCTGTGTAATTGAATGCATTGACTGAAGAGTGAGGGACATCCGTAGTCAAGGGTGTTTTAGTTTCTAATTCAGTTTATTGAACTTTGAAACAAGGAACGAGAACATGACAAATTATTTCTGCCTTCATACGTTTTCGGTTAGTAATTTGGCAATCATGCTCGAAACTAATCGAGAGTTTCAAAGTCGTTTTTGTACGCAAATGAAGCACTTTAATCATCACTCGTGGCATTTTAGATACGAGGATTCTTTTAGTAGTCCTAAGTAGTAATGTCACATATCCCCCTGGGCATAGCAAAACTAAAACATACCTCCCAGATGGAGTCTTAAATCAGTAATGACGCGTATCAAAGGAAATATAAAAAAGGTTTAAACTCATTCTAAGGAAGACTAATACTTTATTGAATAAGGATGTCCAAAGCATCGCCAAACCTCCAACAGACCCTTTGTATCCGGAATAAAAAACCGCCTTGGAATTCGAAACGTGACGTGTTTCGGTTTAAGATCATTGTTCTTATTATCATGAAGACCGATCAACGCCTCAAAACTGCTACCGTTATCACTAGCGTCGGCCAACTCACCGAGCGAGCTTACATAAATGCAGGTGTTTCGACATCAAGGTATGCAACTCGTTCTCGGATCTGGATTGGTTCTTCGGTCAAAACCTTTGAGCTCGTGCATAACGTTGAATTTGATCGGGACCTAACTGTGGTTGGATAAGGGGTTTTATGGTTCGTCATCCCTCTTCTGAGACTCATTCCACATTCAAACCAGATATCCTATTGGCGGAAGTGATGTCTTTTTTCTGTCGTGTGG
This sequence comes from Tigriopus californicus, assembly GCF_007210705.1. Lineage (NCBI taxonomy): Eukaryota > Metazoa > Arthropoda > Copepoda > Harpacticoida > Harpacticidae > Tigriopus > Tigriopus californicus. The sequence goes on along the minus strand of NC_081441.1, from coordinate 2,689,759 downwards.
ATTGGATTCTTTGGCGCCGAGGCAGAAAAAGAAGACATTCTTGTTCGTTGACAATCCGTTACTTCAATATATCTTGACAAGAGAAGGTCAATGCCATTTCAGAATGGATTGATGAACGATATAAGATACTTTGAGTACATCAAAATGGAAATGTTTCTCGAGTGCATAAGTGGAAAAACGCCAAAGATAACGAAAATCCAACAAATGTGGGCATCGTTGACCGAATAGGTGGCTATGCTAATCGTTGACCCTGTAGTTGGGTGTAAAAATATTTACTTTTATAATAAATTTTCATTGAAATTTATTAATGACATCAGGACATTTCGGATTTGGCAAAACTGGTGAAAAAATTGGTTCCTTGTTTATTGGAAAGTTGTCGCACAAGGATTTTCACATCAAATACAAGAAAAAAGTTTATTTGACATGCGGCTCATCTACGTATTTTTGACGTTTGAGGACAAAATCCTCAACGTAAGTATAAAATAAAAAAGTACCAATTGTGATCCTGACATCAAAGAGAAATGGGCTGTAAAAAGCAAAACTTCTTAAGTTTTGCACTAAAAAAAAAGTTTTCAATCCAAATGCAAATCCATGTATCGAGTCAGAGACCATCAATTGTAACGGAGGTTTCTCATAAAAGAAAAGGTAATCAATGAGCACTCTAACAGCCACCTTTGAATTTGGTGAAATGAAACCCGGCAACAGATTGCTAACCGTCTGTGAACTGATTGTCAAGGAATATGCTCTCAACAATTTGCTTGGTTGCGATCATATTTGTGGTTCTTTTAGTAGTAGTTCTTTCTCAGTATGACCATACGTGGAGAGATTGGCTGGAGCCCAGATCTCAAGATAATTGGACTCGTAGATTCCCAGATATTTTTTCTCATAGAGTCGTGCTGTATTCCAAAATTGTTCTCCCTCTCCACCCTATCTATACTCGAGTAAGCTCTAGCCTGAATGTGCATCTAGGGCAATACACTTTGAACTCGGCTAACTGTTTGTCTCATGTTACTTCCTGAAAATGGGCGGTTGAACTTTGCCAGATGACCTTCTCGATAAAGAAGCCATCGCAAGTGCAAATAAAGTCAAGACTAGTTCTTGGGTTGGCTTGATGGCATCGTAAGGACACGAGAAACATGGTCTGGGGTGGGATTAAAATGGAAGCGACAATCAATTTCTTTTTGGGCTCTGAAGAGGCGTTTGAAATTGCCATAAAAGGACAACTTTGACACCAAGGACATTAGCCTCAATTTGTCAGAAGAAGACCGATATTCTCGGGGTTTGTGAGAAATCCTCGGGCATGTCAAGATCAAAACGAAGCATTCGGTATGAAGCAATGCATTTTCATCAACTTTCGGCATGTCATTGCCCAGCAAAAATGGTTATGAGAACATCGACCTAACCTTTGCATTGCAATAAATGCCATGGAGCGGCCAATATGTCCATTTACGGTTGATGAATGTAAATATATTTGTGGTATGTGGGTCTTGAGCCAATGCTGTTGAATATTTCTCGACCAACCACTTCTTACTTCCTATTCAACGAATGTTGAGCGTTTAAATCTTCCAACTCGTCGTCGTCATTCAAGGTCAATGAAACCCACTCCTCAAGAGTTCATTTCAGGTAGCCAGGGCAAAATGAGTAGGGGGAGGGAGGGAGGAGGATAAGAAGAAGGAGGCGGGGACACAGGGATAGAAAAATTCCTGTCCACGGTGGCCCATGCTTGTTGTATGGGGTCTTTTAATAACAGATGTACGAATGTGAGCATTGCAATTTGAGGAGGTGTCCTGAGGAGGCAAAGAAATGCTAGCTTCTTATGGGTTGGTTGGTATCTTAAACCAATGAATACGTGTTTTTGCTGAACTAGAGAACATCTTTAACCATTGAGGCGACATTTAGTTGCTTGTTGCGTAATTTGGGAAATTCGGAAAGTACGAAAATAGAAGCGGATAACTTCGTCCTTGAGCTTTAAATGATAGCAATAAATTCGGTGGCTCTTCTTCAATGTGTATGTAAATTATTATAGCTATCTCTTTTGAATTAATGGTTGTTAATGGGTCGGGAGTTCAAATGTCGCTTTCCATAAATAAAGACCAATTTGGAAATTAATCACCCAGTGGGCTGGTGGCTAGTACGTACGATAAGTATGCAAGTAACAACAACGATCCTGAACCACGAGAGTCAAATTCCTTGTTTAGATTAGTCTGACATTTCCGCTAATAAATGCCATTCATCTCATATTCATCGTACTATCAATCTTCATTAAATTGTGTTTCGTCACGCATCATCCTATAAATGTATGGATGTCGTCACCCTCTCCTTTCCAGCAATCGAGGCTTCCTTGATTTTTATGCCCAGCGGCATCCCTGAAACGAAACACATCGGATTCCCCCATGACTCCAGGATTCCCCCCTTGACCTTGTTTGTACTTGTGCTACCACGATAAATTTTGGGGCCCACATTTTGAACTCGGACCAGTCTTCCTGGTTGCCTAGACAGGACCATCACTATTGGTTTTGGCGCCTGCATAGTGTGGCTATGTGCTATGTGTATGTGTAATACTACTGTACATACACATATACAACATTTGATCACGCTATTACCAAGGGGATGAAACAAGCCAGATCGTATCGAGAACGGAAGGAAAACGTGTCGTCTAACTCACAATTAAGGTCCAGCCTGCTTGGGTCGAAGGATCCCCACCGAAAACCATATTGTGGATTATTTGAAGGCAAACGGGCTTTTGGACATATATCACACGATGTGGGAGCTGGTTTTGAGTGTGCCAGGTTGATTTGATGTAAAAGAAATGGGATTCAGTCCTTTGTTCATTCCGCTCTCGAGCTATTAAGTTTAATCGAACGAAATCTATAAGACAAGCATAACTCTAATTATGAGGGCCTAGAAGTTAATTGATGTGATCACCTGAGGTCATAAATTTCTTCGTTATCCATTTTCTCCCGTCCTTGAGAAATGATGAATTGATAATAGGTAAGATTAGGGGGTTGGGGCACCTCAGGTTCTTGGGAGGGCAGTAATCGGAGGAGATTTTCACTCACAAAATATCCCGAATTGCGTGATACAATATGGATGATGGAGCGACCACAAACTACTTGGTTCAGAACTCAGGGAATAAAAGAATGCTGGCTCAATCTCGTTTCAATCGAATTCTAATTTTCACACTCAAGTTCGGCCAATGAAATGAATTTGGCCCACGACAGCTCAAGAACTGTATTTAACAGGAATTGCAACCTTGGGAGGGACAAAAATATGAGCAATTAAACCATTAAAATTGAATCCTGATTCCTGGCTGACGTCCATGTCCTTGAGGGCATATTTTCCTTCGCTGACCCATGAAGAATTGAAACGTGAACACCCGAAAAAAAGACCTTCCAACGTAATGAAGTAAGGGTTACGAGGCAGAAATTATGGGTTGTCATTCATTGGCTTCTCCTCGTCAAGAATATGAAAATACGCAACTACCAAAACTATTGGAGGCTACTTCTTACTTTCCCATGCACACAAGGACAAGCCAGGTCCAATGAGCCTAAGCATTGTTTTCATTGAGGTATTAAATGGAGTTTTCTTCAACTCAAGAGCAGCTCATTTTTTGGGTACATACAGTTTCTACATAGGTAAGCAATGAAATGGCAATTTGGGATGGTCCATTGTTCAAGTTTTTAACGAAGAGAAAATTCAACTGTATCAGGTCACTCAACAAGTGTTTCATCTCTGTGTGAACATATTTTTTATCAATCTTATAATTTTGAAGAGATTTGGTTTTCGTCCAAAAAAAGAACAACTTCGAAGCATTGACTTCGAATGCGTTTGATCCGTCTTGAACGACATGTTGATTTTTTTTCAATCAAAACATGATTGTGTATTATACTTGGACATTATTGAAACAATTGCATGATTGTAAGGGACAACAGGAAAAGCGATGGTACGTGATTCGGATTCCATCGTCTCACCAGTTTAGTAAAAACAAAAAGCACTTGCATTATTTTTCAGACAAAAATCGCGTCCAAAATGATTTATTACTTTAGTTTGATCTCGTTTTAGGTATGCAGTCAACAAAGTGCAATCGACAACTTCATTCCCATCGTGAAGGCCAGTTGTGTGGGCGGTACCATGACGATTCGAGTGGACACGCCCGAACCCTTTGAAGGCATCATTCACGGCCCCAACCGAACGGAGCCAGGTTGCAGTGTTCAAGGTCGGGGCGGGCTCAAGACTTACCTCAAGATTGATCTGACCAAGCAAGGTCAAACTGGAGACTGCGGGGTCAAATATAACGAGGTTGGTTGGCAGACACCTGGCTTGGCTAGTTTTTAGCCATTGAAGAACTTTTTCCTCGGTTGATAAAAGGGCAATAAAGGAAAGAGCAATTTCAAACTATTACCTAATATTCATTAAAATTTCATTCCTTTTATTGGAATCAGAGTACTTCATCATGTTCCTTCTAACTGAAATAGCAACACGTACGTCTTCACCATGGTCCTTCTAACTTGAAAAGGAACACGTTGATTTTTTTCTTTCCGAGGAAATTGCTCTTGAGACATGCAATTCAAATGAAATTAATGATGCCAGTTTCTAACCAAATTGCCAATGCATTATTAAGTTACATCTTGTACCGCATGATAAGACTGAGAGAGTGCATTTGCAGCTAGCTGAGGAGAGAAGAATCGCCATCGCGGTCAGAGCTCACCCTACCATCGAACTTCTCCAAGACAAGCTGTATGTTGTAACGTGTGGGCGGGCTGGCTTCCAAAATTCGCGAAATGAAGTTTCCGTGGTCCAACTGAAGGTGACGCCCCCTTCAGACTCGGAAATTAAGGTCACCACCGTCTTAGAAGGCAGTCGCTACAACCTTAGAGCGGAGGTCATGGATCACGATCGTGAGTCACATCCCAACTACCTTGGTCTTCAACTATTGAGCTAGCCAATGAAACTATCGTCTTTTTTCCAGCCAAGTTTGGAATTCAAATGCGTCGCTGTTTTGCTTTCGACGATGACGACACCTCGCTCTCACTAGTTGACGAGAGAGGTTGCGTTATTGAGAAGCTGATCTCGGAATTTACTTACGATCAGGAAAAGGGGACTGCTGACGCCACCATCTTTTCAATGTTCAGGTTTGATCGATTTTAACTTTGTCTCCAAGCTGAAAAAGTGATTTTCTAATTGTTTATTTTCCTCTTTTCAGGATGCCACACTCCAATCGCACGTACTTTCAATGCGATGTGGCTATTTGTAGCGGTGCCTGTCCCAAACCCGATTGCTCCAAAAATGTTGCCAAAGCTGGGGGTCCTCTATCCTCTTTAACAGAAGGAGGCCAATCCACCACCACTACTACAGGATCGGATCCCTTTGAAAGGCCAGAGGATGACGCAGTAACAACCTCAACTTCTGTCTTTGTAGCTCAACCAGGCTCCGAGGATGCCGGTAGGACATGATCAAACAAAGTCCTACACTGGCGTGGTTTTGACTCCCCAACGACTTCTTTTTCCAGCTCAAGTGTATTATTGTTCAGCTGGTTTGGGGGCTGATGCCAATGAGTGGCTTTTGTGGCTTTGCATCGCTTTTGGCGTGTTGTTCGCCATCATGTTTCTCATAAATATATTCCTGTGTTCTGCCATGACATGCTCGTGCACGAGAAGTGAGATCATTGAAAAGGAACCGTCCATCTACGATGACTACTCTATCTACGATTCGCAGTATGGGTAAGTGGAAAGCTGTATGCGATATCGACCACTATCACGGAAGATCCATTCAATTTTCCAGATATGCGAATGGCAAGATCTATGGCTCGGAATCGGACGAATACGGAAGTGACGGATACGATATTGAAGCTCATGACGACGGTCGTATGCCCCAATCTGAGGCAGGATACTCTTCGAAATACTCTCAACATGGGAATTCCACACTAGGCAGATCAAGACATTAACCCACAATAGTAACAAACTAACTAAGTAGTGCGTAGTGTTTTCTTCTAGGAATCAAGTTGTCGCCGCCATCTTTGGTCCCTCTGAGCTTCAAGGGCATTTCTTTCTCTCTCAGAATATTGTACTGGAATGATTAACCTCTTCTCTGGATTGCGATCAAGAGATTAACGACTTCCCATACTCCATCAATCCTCTCCCCACCCTCAGCCCCCCTCCCATTAATCATCCCCGCATATACAAAATATGTCTTGATAACAAAGTCTGATCAAGTAGATAGCCAAATTAACTTTTTCAACTGCTCCTCTTTTTGTCCACCGGTGACAAATCCAAAACAAAGCCTCCTCACCAAGGGACGCCGAGTCCAAAGAAACCCCTTGCATGTCCCATTTCCAACTAACTCGATTCGTTCTAACCACTCAACTCCATTTTCTGCACAGAAACGTGCCCTGATACTCACTCATTGTGTCCTCCTCTTGCATGCAAGTTCTCATGGAAGCTGAAGGCTAGCCACAATCCATCTTGTTAACGTCTTCAAACATTGTGAAAACTGTGATATAATGTCAAAGAAATAAATCAAATTCACCCTAGGCTAGTTGCCGGCGGCAAAATTCTGTTGGCTCTTGAATTGATACTGTGTGTACAGAAATACCGTCTCGTACAACGTCCAACTTCAAATACTCGAAGGGAAAACAGATAAGATTATGTTTAATTGTTAAATCAGGAGTTTTAACTTTACTCAATAGAAGCTGAAACATGTAATTTCAAATAACGTGTTGTTCATAAATCTCACTTCACAGTCGCTTGACATCGTTGATTCGCCCGATCTTTTGTCAAAGTTTAGAATCCATGAAAGCCATTCATGTCTAAAAAATGAGAAGAGCCCTAGACGTCAAGGTGAAGGCCTATATAGCTAAAATTTTCATTTCATTGAAAAAGAAACTTACTATCGCTAAGAGTGATCTAAACCAGGTGGCCTGTACATAACTTCACTTTTGACACTTGGGCAAAGTTAAAATCTAGCAAAAACGACTGGGCTTTTTCATTCTATGTTAAAATACTCAAGGACAACTTGCGACGTAAAATTAACGTCTCGTCTCTCTTTTCTTTAAAGCTAACAAACAGCCTCTGCTTCTCTACTCTTTGACTATTATGATCTGTAGACAATTTAAAAACGTGGAATCATTTTACTCCCTGCTCATTAACCTTCACTTAATTGGATTTCCATTATTCATCAAGCCCTTTAAACCTTAACCTCTGTGTACACCACCAGGTACTTGCAGTGTGTAGACTTCCCCAGAAAAACACAATTGAATTATCCCCAAAGGGCGTAATATATGGCCCTTCTAGGTACAGCCAAGTAGTAGGAATGATAACAAAAGAGTTCAATATTTTTCTACATTGTATATTCCCTCCCTTTTTGCTAACACGTATGACGGTTACTAAAATTATTTCAATCCATAAGCTCATGTGCAACAGCTTCAATGACCCAAAACATAAAGCTAATTAAGATTCCACTGCTCCAAAGAACGAAAGGAAAACGTAAGTCCAAAAGTTTGATGGGTATATTTTGGTTTGTAGTCCTCTCTTGAGGTCGAACCATTCGACCAGTCTGCTCCAGATAAATGTCTTGACTCCATCGATAAACACCACCTAAGGAAGATTGGTGTAGTTTAAGGTCTCAATTTGGAGAATCCACATTAAAAACGTATTACCATCAGTTAATCTCAGGAAGGCCATTTGAAACACTTCTCGATAAATACTCCGATCTTGTAGGAGGATCCCCACATTGTACAAGTTCCAGCATTGTTCCAATCGCCGCATGTAAGCCTCCCCGTTTCTGGAGTATCCAGAAAATAAATACGAACATTGTTAATTTAAAAAGCCCTCGTAACCCTGCGCCACTTACTCATCAATGTATCGGAGCCTTATTTCGTAATCCAGAATGGATGCAGTTTCAAAGAGGGCTGCATCATCTTGGCTTGCTTTCAACTCAAACATTTCGTTAAATTCTACTTGAACATGTCTCTCAGACATTCCGGTATAACCTGCGTCGCGAAATCTGGCCACGTTTTTGGCCATTGAAGTCCATATGGCCTTGTCACTATGATCGAGTTCTTGGAGGGTTTTAATTCCCTCGGGGAGAATATCCACCGTCAAAAATGCGAACAAAGTCCCTGAGTAACCCGATTTCAAAATCATCGTGGCCATCAGGAAGGAGAATAAAAACACTTTGAGACCCGCAGATGACCTAACAAAAGTTAAATTATCAGTTAACCATGTTCATCATAAGCGCTCTCTTTTGAAATGCTTTTGTGAGATCAGTATGAGTTCAGTTATGAACATTTGCACTCAAAAGGCTCGAGATGAGCCAAAGCATTCCTTGGAGTGCTTAAAAGTCTTAGATTACTGCTATGTTTCGGCTCATCTCCAGCGAGTGTTTAGTTTCAAGATTCGACAGAAGAACTCGCCCTCATTCACTGATCCCTCAATTCAGCCTCTTACTTATTCACATCGCTGGCTTGGCCAAGGAGAAGAGCTAAAACCGTCAACCAAGGATGTGGATCCCCCGATTTGACGAGAGAGAATATGTAAATGAATCCAATACCAGCAAGAAGGCTCACACCTGTGCCGATCCAAGTTAATTGATCCAATGGACTGATCAAGCTCATCCAGCCTCTCTTGGGTTGCTCTCTTCGGATCAGAAAGCACAATCCATCACTTTCGTAACTATGGACCGACTCGATACCAGATATCATCTTTATATCATCCAGCAAATGCTGACCGATGGACATGTCGCTCTCCAATCTTGCTAATATTCCAATTGCTCCAGTATCGTGAATCTGCAGGCTTTGGTTGAATTTGCCCCAAAACTCTGATGGATCGGAGTTGACCACTTTGACGTCAAATCCAATTTGTTCGCTTACCATCTTGACAAAGCCATACTCAGATCCCCGAACCACTCCTTGGTCGTCACGGTAAATGAAAGGAACCAGATCCATGGCGCTCAGGATGAGGGTTCGCCCGTGTAAATCTAGACTTTCTTTCGAAACCGGCTTTGGGTTCGAACTCAGGGTGACGGAATCTACGAAATGGCGGATTCTAGTGGAATGGCATGTTTCTTCCATATCCACGGCTGAGCAAACTTCTCGATGGATTTGCTTATTGGTGGGATAAAGGGTGTCGGCCTTCAAGTCTTTGAGAACTAGAGACCCTTCGTAAATGAACCAGTCACATTTATACATAATGGCTATGATGCATGTGAGCACAGTTCCTTCCATGGCGAAATGATAGCGGGTTCTGGACTTGGATTTGTGCAACGCTTGACTTTTGAAGCTTTCTTCATGGAGTGTGGCCGACGAACGAAGTAAATGGTAGATGTTAATCTATTCAATTTTCAATGAATATTAATGGGCGTCCGCAAGTTTTGAACCTAAGCAAAATTTTATTTCAAGTTGGTTTATCCCGGTTATAAAAAGGACTCCATATTGTACGGTAAAATACCAGCCATGTTCCAACTTCTAAGCAAAGTATCAAACAAATAATTAGGTTAACAATAATGAATAATTGCATCCAAATTAATGGTATCACTTTTTGAGTTAGTGAAGTCTTAGTATTGCACCTCTTCAGGGAGCACAGCAAAAGGATTACTTGAGATATGACAACAGTACAATCCTTCAGATATTGATTCTCGGAGAGTGGACGTACGAGGTGATGTCAAAAACAAATGTACGAGGTGATGTCAAAAACAAATGATAGTCCTTCATTTGTGGCTCTTTGTTTGACTACATAAAAAATGTATTTTATCATTTCTCAACATAATCCCTCTCTAACTGGCTGCACTTGTTCCATCGTTCCACCCACTTCTGGAAGGCCTTGGCAAAGTCCTCTTTGGGGATGGCACCAACCACCCGTTCCCAGTCAGTTTTGACGGTATTGCCGTTGATATGATCACGGGAAAGATGTCCTTTGACAGTAAGAAACAAGAAGAGGTCTGCCGGGGCAAGATCTGGGGAATAGGCGGGGTGGGTATAACTTTGATGCTCTGGGTGGCCAAGTACTCCACCGTGGTCTTAGCGGTATGAACGGGCGCATTGTCCCAATGTAAATGCCACCCCTTCTCCACTAATTCTGGTCGTTTCTTCTTCAAAGCTTTCAAAAACCTTTCCATGACGTTGATGATGTAGGCGGAATCAACTCCGGTGCCCACCGGGACATACTTTTGATAGACCATGCCGTTCAAGTCGAAGAAGGCAATGACCATCTGCTTCTTCCGTGGAGCGTGGACTCTGGCCTTTGTCGGTCCTTGGGTGCCTTTTTTTAGCCATTGCTTGGACTACTCCTTGGTCTCGGGTGTGTGGAAGGACACTGTAGATTCATCTATTGTTATGACAGACCTCAAGGATGCTTGTCCAAGGTTGAAATGCAGTTTTTTTTAAGCCTTTGGTACACAGGACTCGCGCAGCTTTCTGGTCTTGACACGGCGATCCTCATCCACATATTTGCTAACAGCAGCAATAATCTCCGGAGTGCGAATCCATTTCCGGGGGTTTCGATGCCTTTTGTCATCCGTGTCCTCACCAACCTTAACAGAGGCCACGATCTTACTTAAATATTTGCCCAGCCGTCATGGCAGAAGGGCCATGGGCGGCGTCGACCAATTTTTTTATGTCATTGGCCTTCATGCCGGTTTTGGCGAGGTCCACGACGAAATCTCTACACGGCCAATTGTTTTGAAGTCCAGAAATGGGAATGATGTTGCATGTCATGTTTTTTCCTTGTAATTGTATTAGTTGAGGATTCTTAGTTAAAGGTGACACAATGATTTTGTCCTCTAAGTGCTCTTCATTCATAACTTTTAAAGTGTTAGAAGTTATATTTTTTATGCTAATAATGTTCTTCTTCCATGCTGGTATTCAAAAAAGACAAAGTACGCAATGGGTCTCGTAATACAAAGTCTCGGCTACATATGAAGTATTGTATGAAGTTACGGCTACATAAGTAAAGTAGCTTCCCAACCAGGGTGGGCAATTTTGGTGATCAGCCTGACTTTTGGACACAAAGTGTCTAAAAGTGTCCAAAAATGGACAAAAGAGGGCACAAGGTGTACAAAAGTAAGTGCAACCCACCAAAGGTGGATAGACACGCAACTTTTAAAACCAAATTCATGTAATTTTTTACCTAATCTCCAGCATGAGCGATAAATATGGGTTCCAACTGCAGGGCTAGTCAGAGAAATGACACTCAAGAGATTTCTGAATTTTTTTGGTTCCCTCGCTGCTGCCTGTTGTGTCCTTAGGTATCGGCTTTGAACATATTTAGTTACGTGATCCTCAAAATCAAGTTCCGAATTCAGGGAGCCAGTGAGTTGATGGCTGCTTTGTCTGTTTTGGTTGAAACTGAGTAACGGAAGAGAAGTCGATCAGCCCAACACCCTGCTGCCAAGCTATCAAAATGTGATCAAAGCGAAGTCTCAAGTGGTTTGGCTAGAGTGACCCTTGTCTGACAAGCCCTCTAGTTCCAGCATAGTTTTAGATATTTGGGGATATAACAACATTGCCTTTTTTTATTTCAACACGTTCATAGAGGAGTTCAAATACACCAACTTTCTTGTTATCCATTTGAACAATGCCTGCCTTTGTCAGCAATGACCTTCTTGAAATGAGGGAGGATGGAGGCACAAACGGAACGCACAGTATTCTCCTAAATGGCATACCATTTCTTGATCAGGGAACGCTTCAGGATTTTGATACTGCCGTAAAGCTTCTTGTAAGCCCTGCCCTCAAAAATGAACCAAATGGAAAAATCCGTTCGATAGAGGTCGGCTTGCTGCTGGAAGGCCACTTTTCCTTCCTCCAGAAACTGACAAAAATGTTCTACACATATCTTGAACCAGTTTAGATTTGTGCGCCGGATATCCATCTTGCTGGACAGTGCAAGGACCGTCCGAGTAACCGAGTAACACTCATGTTAATGGAGATCAAGGGTGCTTTTCCTTTTCCTTAATTATGAGTCAAATTTTCCGCAAATATTTGAGCATTTTCTTTAGTTTGGAATTTCGCATGTCATTTTGAAATGTAATTTGGATTCCAAATCTCTAGATTATTACGTATTATTGATTGGAATCCCATTCCAAGCATCGCTTAAAAATCAGTAAAAAATTGTGCTTTTGAATAAGTTATCTCGTGACATAAGTCATTACAGCTGCTTCCAAGCACTTTTTTCATTGGCTTACAAGACAAAAAACCAATGATGGCGAAAATTGTTATTGAAATTATGAGATTCTCCGGTCAAGGCACTAAAAAAGTGAACAACAATTCACCTATCTCAGTCTATCAGTCTATTTCATTGGGCGGAGATCTTGACACTCATGTCAATGAAGATCAAGGGCAGTTTCTTGCCATCGGACATCATGCTAGCCCACACCATAATGCTAGACGGGTTTTGTCTGTAAACGACAGATCGGGGAAGGAGAGGGATGGATCTGATATTGGAGCCCAAGACACAGTTAGTTTGGCTTGTTGAAGTGAGGTTCCATTGTGAATATTTTCTCATCAGTCCAACAGATTGGGCCAGTCATGCCAGTTTGCAAGAATTTCAACAAAACCCGACTTCTGGTCAGCCTTTTCTTCATGGAAGCTACAATTATTAGGTGGCTTATGCATTTTCAGTAGACCTTGAGCCCAAGATCCTTGCTGACAATTCTCTTCATGGTGTTAGTGGTCATGTTTCTCCTTGGCCATCCATCTTCTTGATCAACATGGTCGGATTTTGCCTGACCTTTCCCTGATCTTTTTGATGACCTTTAGGGATGTTAACCAACAAATGGAATCATTAATTAGAAATGTAAACTTTTTGAAAATAGATACATATACATAAAGTAGCAACTATTGTTTTTTTAGAAAATTGACACTAATTTTAATTTCCAAGATTTACACTGGAATTTGAGAATCTCATTCACTCCCTTGATAAAATGCAACATTGTTAAGTAAAACAAATATCATTTGTCTAAGTTCAGGAGAGCATTTATGTATTTTGAATGACAAGAAGTTGAAACCACTCTAAAATTGGGCGTATGGTAGCTGGGCACTTTTTGTTAATCAATATTTTTAAGTCATGAAATCTGCAATGGCTTAGTAGATGCTTATCAAATATTCAAAGATATTCTTTTTCATAATTCACACATCAACCATTTATGATTTATTCTTTTTCGTCAGAATAAAATGTTTCTCCTCATTATCTGACACGAAACACATCTTTGAAAGCCAGGAAACCTTACCTAACAATACTTTTAGCAACTTGCTTAGGAAAAACACATCTCAAATGTGCAATTCAATCCAAAATCACATTTGTAGGCTGAAAAGTATTCTCTAAGTAAGATCATGGGTTGTTGTCCTAAGACAGCTATTGCTTAACAGACCCAATCAAAGAAAAAAGAAAAAATGGAAACTATTCAAACTTATTAAGTGGAAAGTGCACTTACTCCCACGCCCCTTACGATGGTACAATATTATAATTGTAATGGATTCATGCATTATGAACAAGTGGAGATAGGAATATGGCAGTTTAAACAATTGAATTAATTTTTAGTTTACGTTCGTAGCAAGCCTTACAAGAAAATTACTTTTGGAAACTCATAGAAATGACACTATTTACCGAGTAATAGGAGCAGAATAACATTTGAAATTGACACACCTATCGAATGAAATATCATCAAATTTGCTTTAATTGCCAGAGAAGATTAGATAGACCAAAGTTTTACAAGAGACGTTTGGGTTTTCAGGCCATCCGAATTCATATTATTTCCTATTCCCTCTGTTCTATTTTAAAGTGGTCTTCCAATAAACAATCGACCTCCAGGTACGAGTATGTTCAGGAGGAGTTCAATCTGGATCTTCTACCTTTCACGAAAAAGGCGCTTTTTGTTAAGAGATACTTGGAAGCTTGCCTGCAAATGCATGTCCATTTGTTTTTGGCCGACTTGCAGGTTAATGTTGATCTTTTCCGCCTCGCATTTTTCCCTGCGTGAAAAGAGCATTCTCATGCAATCGGTATCAGTCTTCACCAAGTACCACAGCTAAATGAGGCCATCAAGTTTTGTCGTTAATCTATGTCATGAATTATTTAGTGAACGGTACACAGACGAAATACGACGGTAAAAAGTCTATGCATGACATCATTGTAAGTTTGAAAATTGTGTTAAACTGAAAACTGCATAATTACCAGGGTTCGGAGAAAAAAAAATGCTGAATTTTAAATTAATTTCAAACTTTTTGGAGGTTATTGTTCAGCCAAAACAAATTTTAGTACTGCATACTGCATTGTCCCAATCTTCTTGGTTTGTTGCAATATAGTAGTTCTCTAATTCTCACATTATTCCTGCTTGCCTTTTTGACAAAAACTCAAGCTTTTCCTAAAAATACAAATAGAACCTCAATACTTTGCACACAAAACAGCAAATATAGAAACATTTGTATTTTAGTCTGGGTCTCTTCACCCTCACAAATAACTAAAATAAAACATACAGAGGAGCCAAATAAGTTCTAACACCTGCATGGTTTAGGTTATTAATTTGGGGGTTCAAGTTGGGCGACAAATTCAAGGCCTTTCAATTTCAATGGTTTTGAAATAATAAAAAATGTATTGAAACCTTTGGCAAGTGCTTCAAACTTGTGCAAAATTAGTTAAACGATGTCTTTTTGCTTTTGAACAGTCTTAAATGCTTGTTATTTGGTGCTTTCAACAATTCTTTTAGTCATTATTTGGCCCTCAAAAAGTATTTTTTTCCGAGTCCTAATCATTACAATCGTAATCATTAAGTTCTATTGTAAAGCATGGGCGAGAATTTACGCTGAGGGGTGAGTTCACTTTGTGGGAGTTCATTCACGGTGAACTCACTCTGAGGAGAGTGCAACCAACACTTTGTGGGAGTTCATTCACGGTGAACTCACTCTGAGGAGAGTGCAACCAAATGTGGAGATTCTTTTGTCTTGAATACTTTAATCGATCTCAAATCTAACCTAACTTTGATGGTAACGAGTGTTAAAACGAGTTCACAGAATACTGGTGCTTGACAATTGGCGTTTTTCCTTTTCCTTAATTATGAGTCAA
>NC_081441.1:2619505-2673388 GCF_007210705.1 Tigriopus californicus | reverse complement strand
ATGCTAACTCTGTACAAGTCGATTGTTCAGCCGCATCTTGAATATGCCCCTCCCATTTGGGCTCCAATTAGTTCAGCAGGTTTGCAAAAGGTTGAGCAGGTCCAAAGATGTTTTACTAGGAACATTGAGGATATAAGAGAGCTCTCGTACTGGGAGAGGTTAGAAAGGTTGGGATTGTACAGTATTCAGAGAAGGTACGAAAGGTATCTGATATTGTACGTTTACAAAAGCATTCATGAGCTTTGTCCCAACCCAGGATTTAGGGTCAATTGTAGTGACCGTAGAGACTTAATGTGCGTTTTGAGAGCACGTTCAAGCCCTCGAAGATATGAGAGAGCTCTCGTATTGGGAGAGGTTAGAAAGATTGGGATTGTACAGTACTCAGAGAAGGTACGAAAGGTATCTAATATTGTACGTTTACAAAAGCATTCATGAGCTTTGTCCCAACTCAGGATTTAGGGTCAATTGTAGTGACCGTAGAGACTTAATGTGCGTTTTGAGAGCACGTTCAAGCCCTCGAGAATCCAGGCTGGTTAAAACAATGAAGTAAGTCCAACTCTCTTCTTTCTCGGGCTCCTTCATTGTTCAATTTGCTGCCCTCAAATATTCGTAGGGCTTATGTAGGCGTTGATCCAGTAGCAAGATTTAAGTCAGACTTGGACAAGGTTTTGACTAAAATTCCGGATCAACCTTATATTCAAGGATTAGCCAGATCAGCCAACTCCAATTCGTTGGTCGATCAAATAATATATATAAATAAAAGTCAAGTAAAATGAATAATGTTCTCATCTTGAACTGCTGGGATTCCAATCCCGGTAGCGGTAAGGAAGTCCGCGAAAATAAAAAAAATATATAGTAATGACAACCAAATTTTACAACCATTTCCCAAGACATTGTACAATCAAAATGTTTTTCTCAAATGTTGGTGAATGATCTTAAAAGCTATGTCCTGGCCCTAAAATAACGGATACTATCATCCAATCTCAAACGTCAACAAACCACATGCGTGGGTTGCATGAAGGCTAGCTTTGGTTGAGTAAGGAAAACGATCAGGTCTTTCTTCAGTACAGTTTCCGTGACCTTTGAACAACATTTTCACACGAAAAAGTTTGCATCTGAAGCAAAGTAGAAAAATCGTTCATCTAACGTCAACCAAGGGACAATTTACACTTCGAGTGAAATAGCTTAAGATTCACATTCATCAATGTCTATTAAACACGTTTTCAAAAATCCTTGTAAGCCGAACAAATAGTGTAAAACTAAGACTGTAATTTTGTTCATCTCGATAAATTCATGTTAGCTTGGAATTTCTCGAAAGTATCTGTCCATTTCATAAGCACAATATTTAGATTTTCATGAACAAAATGAGGGGCAAAATACAATCATTTACTAAGCTGTGAGGCTTTCGAGGTTGTTTGTTCGCTCCTAAACGAGGCAGAGGGCGCTGTTCAAAGCGCTGCAAAGCTTTATACAAGATGGAGAGAGTTATTTTTTCTGAGGATGCCATAACTCATTTTTATCTCTCAAATAAAATCAGTGTGCCCTTTGAGTTTCGAAAAATTTAGGGCAGAACTGTTCCAAGAACAATCCGCTACTTAGGATATGTTACAAAAATTGATTTGGCGCCCCCCCTTGAAATACGAACGTTTCGGAACACTTGTTCATTACTAACAGAAAAGACTTTCAAACTTGTGCATTGACCAATATTGATTTGTGCATCACATTTTCTATGCTTCTGGTAGCAATAGAATACTGTATGAAAAAAAGGATTCGTAGTAAGCACATTGAAGCTTAGCGACGAACGCAGGCACGAGCAAATAAAGCATAAAGTTCTTTGAATCTCTATTAAACAGCATCACAATGACTTTGCAAAGTGTTCCTGGCACTTTTATTTCTTTTCTCCAAGCACACATGAGAGTTTTGGGTTTTCTCCGATTCCATTGCTTGAGACCGTCCATGTTATGACATGATTGAAGTTGCTATGCAATTATCCGTTCTTTCTTTTCTTTGCCGGATCAACAATTTTATAACTTTCTTTGATCTTCAAGTATCAAGTCATTTAACCGACAAGAATCCGTTTTATCTCCTGCCAGGTCAGCAACGCTACACCTTGGCTTATCGTGACTAATTCCCGCGCTACTCTATGCATCTATCTCTTGTGATAATGTTTAGTTAGGTCTGCATTGTTGTTTAGGTCCTCATCTCCGATTGCCTGATCTCGTCACAACGATCGACAATGGCCGAGCTTTTTGCACTCAATCGATAAATCTTTTATGAACAGTAGAAGTGTCATCTGCTCCCAGAAAATCTTACCGTTACAATGGCGACGACCAGGTACTCAAGTTCAAGTCTAACTGACACCGATCTTTCCTCACCATCCGATGTATCCTCTTCCATCCAGAGCGAGCTCTCCGTACTCGCCAGGCCAACCCCTGCCCCGAGCACGTCAGAGATCCTCGGGGTCGGATTCGATTAGCACCTCCGTCGTGGCGCCTTACTCCAATAACACTAACCTCCGATCTCGAGCTCGAAGCCGATCCTCCGGGGTGAGTTTTGGCCCGCGAAGTTCCATGGCCTTGACCTCGCTCACCCCGCAATCGGAGAAGGAACCCGGATGCGACGAACGCTCTTGGACCTTGAGTCATTTGGCGGTGAGTTCATTCGACTTAGGGTATTGGTGGTACGTAGATGCGTCCAAGGGATCGCTTTTCAAGTGTGTCATCCGACACTTTGTGAAAGTCAGTCTGACGGAAGGCTGGCTATATTTAGACCCCGGTTGATAATTTATTGTGAACGATACTCGGAACAAAGTCGGCGGCGGGGTTTGCAATCGAGGAATTTGAATTACTTTAAGATAAGGCGAGTCATGCTTTTATGGCGCTAGCACTGATAATCATTGCTTGAAACCAGATTATTTCTGTCTTAATTCATTTGTAATGGAAGTGCGCAAAAGTTACAGTTATCGTTGAATATGACGGTGTCTTTGGAAGAGTATGAGTTTGAAGAAATGCCTGACTTTGCCTTGGAATGTTTGCAGGATCGCTTCCGGGGTAAGGACTTGGAGAAGCTCTACCAACGCTATGAACAACGGGCTCAACTCGGTAAGCTTCAACAACTGATTCATCTTTAGCTTCCGCGGGTTTTTTACTGTCACTGGTGGGGATCGCTAACCAAAAAAGTGACCTTGCTAGTCGTTTTTCTTTAGGTTAAGAAGTTAACTTGATTGACAGGTAATTGCTAGATTGGCCAAATAAGTCGGAAAAATATGCCAATGTGGAAATTGACTTGACGCAACGACAAACTTGAATTCAGTATACATCAAAAGGAATTTAATGAGCGAAATCAAAACCAAAAGGCGTTCTGTTCTGCCTCATTTTTGGAAAATCGTCATTTGTGGCACAAATTTTAGACGCAAACCTTCACAAACGGCAAACAAACTTAACAGATGAACTAGTTGTCCACATCTAAATGGCCAAAACGTCTGGTACTCCAAATCAAAGTTAAAGTTTTCACAAATAGACGAAAAATAACCCTTCGTTTCAATATTACTTTGGATTACAATCTTTGCAACGATTCGATAAGCCCGATATTACCCAAACCAAAAATGAATGAATAAATATGAAAAAAATAGTCACAGGCATGATTTTTTACAATGACGGTGACAAGTCTGTTATTAATGAAAATATGACTTGTTTGTTCACCAAAGAAGCAAGGAAAGTAACTTTCATTCATTAGTGGCAAATAATCAATACCGTTAATAAATGTTCAAGATTTGTCCGTCTGTTTTTAAATGCCAACCTTATTCAGAGGTTAGGTAAATACTGACTCAATTCAAACTTTCTAAATTCAAGGCTAATACGCCCTAAATGTGCATGGCATGTTAATTTATACATAGAAATTGTTCGGCAGCAATCAAAGCAATAATTGAAGCTATGTAATAACATCAAACAATCTTATATCATTTGTGAAGCTAATTTATCATTTGTATCGATCCCTTTTTAGGCACCTTCACAACCTATTTGGTTGTTCAAGCTTTCATTTCCATTGTTTACATTGGAGCCATTGCCTTGGTCTGCAGATTCAAAGATGTAAGTAAACCGGAAACAAGCACCTTTAAAAAAGATCAGGTCCATACAGAATTCTACCCTTAGGAATGCACCTCATTGGAGATTCCTACCCAACTTCCGGATATTGTGGCGCAATCGGTACTTTTGGCATTGTGTATCATTCTCTTGCTGCTCGTTTACAATGAGAAGATCTTTAAAGACGAACCAAGGCTCACTTACCTCTTCTCTGGAATTATGGTCTTATCCCTTGAGGTTCGAGCACAAAATATATAATAGCATGAGAACTGTTACTGAACTAATCGCTCGTCTTGACAGGCCATTGATATTGGGTTAGTGGTTCATCATTCGTTACAATTCACACAACCCTTGACTCCGTCTGAAAACAACACACTGACGACAAGCTCATTCTTTGACGAATTCATTGAAGACAACGACAAGCCCGAAAAAGCTCTCACAGCCAAGATTCCCATCATTTCGTTGTACAACATCCTAGCCATTTATCTATTCTTGCCCATCCCGAAAAAAGTTGTGGCACTTGCTTTTGGGATTGGCGTCAGTGTGATTTGCATTGTTCTGTTTCTCTCCATTGAATTGGCCACGGTAAGAATTTTGTAATTGAATGTTTTGTCGGTCACTCTCCGTGTTTTTACGATGGGTTTCGTGAGATTTTGCTCGCTGCTCCTGCGCCAAGAGTAACATCTCCAGACCCTAGTAAGGTGATCACTCAGTGTAGCATTTTAACTTGAATATTTTAGGGCCATGATGATACGATTGATTTCGTCAATCAGCTTTTGGCGGACATTGTTTTCTATTTGAGCCTCAATTTCATTGGCTTTTATATGAGATACGTAGGTGAAATTAACATGCGCAGAGGGTTTCTGGACAAACGGGGCTGCATTGAGACCACTTTCAAATTGAAATACGAAAGAGAACAAGAGGCAAGTATGAGGACCGTGCCAATTTAGTTTTTGTACTAATACTAGATTACAAATTGTTTAAAGGAAAATCTACTTCAAACAATTATTCCCTCTCACATCACGGCACCTGTTCGAAATGGGATTTGGGATCACATTAACGCTATCAAACAAGGCACAGGACAAGATCGACAACCCTTACGGTA
The DNA here is from genome assembly GCF_007210705.1 of Tigriopus californicus. Classification (NCBI taxonomy): domain Eukaryota; kingdom Metazoa; phylum Arthropoda; class Copepoda; order Harpacticoida; family Harpacticidae; genus Tigriopus; species Tigriopus californicus. The sequence goes on along the minus strand of NC_081441.1, from coordinate 2,668,201 downwards.
GGTTCCTAAAAGACACATCTTTGATTATTTTTGCCGGCTGAACCCTCAATCTTGACATTCTATAGGCAGCTTCATTTGGGGAAGCAAGAGGATGTGAGCATATTGTTTGCAGATATCTGCAACTTCACCCCTTTGACGACGACACTAAGTGTTCAAAAGTTAGTGGAAACACTGAACGACTTATTCGGAAGTTTTGACGAGGCAGCTGAGGTAATAGCGGTAACAGCTATTGATTTGAACATCAAACACCAGGAGGCTGTCACAGGATTCTGGCCAAACCAGGGTGATGGCGTGACCAAAATGGATACTTTTGTTTTCAGACTCATAAATGTATGCGAATTAAAATTCTTGGAGATTGTTACTACTGTGTTTCTGGTGTTCCAACTCCTGACGAAGAAAAGCCAAATCATGCGGAAAATTGCGTGGAAATGGGCTTAGCCATGATCAAATTGATCAAAACGGTTAGGTAGGGCCTTATGATGCGGATCTAGCTTTCTTTAAGACTTACACTTAAAACACTTTTTAACTTAATCAGAGCCAATCACAAAGTGGATGTCGACATGAGAATTGGCGTGCACACGGGACTCATTTTATCTGGCATTATCGGTTTGAAGAAGTGGCAATTCGATATTTGGTCAAAGGACGTTACTATTGCTAATCATATGGAATCCACAGGACAAGCGGGGTAAGCACTCGAATTTTTGGATATTCTGAAACTTGTGGTGACTCGATCGATGTAATTGATTGCTTCACATTCTGATTCAAGTAGAATTTAGCAAAAGCCTAACTATCAAATGTTGTCTTCTAGACACTTGTAGAAGCTAGCTTCGAGGCAATTGGTTCCATTACATTAACACCCATCTTCCCATATTTTAGGGCAGTTCATATTACTACCCAAACAAAAGAGCGATTATCCAAAGACTACAAATGCAAACCGGTGCTTTCATTGAATGATGAGCTTTTGCAGAAGAGCAAAATTAAGACCTTCCTCATCTATCCACCGACGAGTTACACCCCCAAAAACAAAGTAAGGCTTACATCTCAACAGCCAAAATGGGAGTTCAACTGTAGCGACCAATGAAAAATTCTAGTACGAAACCGTGCGCAGAGAGAGGACGATCTCGGGGGAAAGTCTGGATTCCGGCACCAATTTCATCAGTTTGCGAAGAGGATCATCTGCCTTTGGAGATGTGCCTGGCATGATCAGTCCCCGAAGAGGTAGTGTGGCAAGTGGAACGACCGCCCAAATTGTAAGTATGCTTCATCATGGTTTATGATCGGTAGTCATCTCGCGAGCTCTGAGAAGAGAAAAATCTTTGGCTATGGAATTATTTCCTACAGTGCTTTAACTTCATAGGTTAATCCTTGTATTTATGATGCTTAAGCTTACTGCTTACTGGACTGAGGTCTTTAATATCTTTCTTCAATACTCAACACTGGGCGGAGGCAAGGGTTTTGGATTTCAGGGTCTCAATATTTAGAAGGAAAAGAAACTCAATTTAGACTTATTCCATAGATGACGTGGAATGAATGACCCTATTTGAAGGTCGATGGTAAAGGTTTGAAAAAGCAGCGACCATTCAAGATCCTTGAGCTCCATGCAGATTTGTTTTTATTGAAAAAAACCATTAACCAATCAAAATCAATCAAAAATGTTAACCTCCTAGTTGCAACGAAGAAGCACTTTATTGGATACCAATCTTAACGGAGAAATGAATGATGATTACCGGAAAAAGTCTCTTCTCATGGACACTGGCCTGAAAAAGTTTCGCCAAATTCTTGGATCCGCTGGAGACTTCATGAGTGACGAGATCGAAAAACTACCACTCAGAAAATACGAGTAGGTCAATGCCAGTACCAACTATCCTTCATTCATTGAAAACTAAGACATTTGTGCTCAATTGCAGTCAATGGTTGCATCCGGAAGAGATCCATCCGCTCTTCCTGATGTTCCGTGACAAATCCTGGGAGAAGCCTTATTCCAAAGAGAACGACCCGCTTTTCAAGTACTACATTCTTGCCACCTTCTTCATCCTGAACGCTATGGGGATCATTTTACTCTTGACCGAACGACAGTAAGAACAAACGCTGTACTTCATGTTCAAAACAAGCACATTTGATATAAAAAATTCTATCTTCATTTCAAGCCCGCATTTGTTGCTGTGGGGCGAATACACGTTGATTTTTGTGCTCTTGGTGGGGCTCTTGCCTTGCTTTTGGGTCTCATATATTTGGGATCAGGTTATTGATCCTCATTATGATATGGAGCTATTGGAAGCTCCCAAAGATGCAATGCTGAATTTCTTCTATCGCCAAGCCAAACGCATCAATGAAAGTTTTTGGGCGAGAACCACCATCTTTAGCATCATTATGCTCTTGATTGTTAGCAGTGCTCTTTTGGATGTGGTAAGACGACCATTGACAAATTATTTGTAATTGGCGAAAACAAAATCAAACACTTTTTCTCATCATAGCTTACCGCCGATTGTCTATCTGAAAGTCCCAAGGTAAGCCCTATCATGAACAAGTATAATACAAGATGCTTCAAGAATACTCATGATATTGTATGTAGGCTATTTTACCCTAAACATTCGCTCAATTTTAGAACTATACTTATCGATGTGTCTTGGCCATGATGACCATTTTTATGTATCTCAGGTGAGCACATCTGAACAAATGTGAAAACATATCTCCTGTTTAACTGAATGATTTCTCGTTAAAGAATTCACCATTTTTTGAAAATATTTGCCACCCTTGTTTGCTTGACCTTTTATGGATTGGTCATTCTGGGCGTGATCAAACATCATCACGGGAAAAACGTATTTAAGGTGAGTCAGAAATCACGCTCTCAGTTACTTTTCCAGTGACATTGGTCAAAGGTTCTCCCCAATTTCAGTTGGAGTATTTTGGATACGATGAAGTATTCAATACGGATATGAGAAACTACTCACATTTCGTCTATCTTGCGGTATGCAGCCTATTCTTCCTAATAATGGACAGACAAGTAAGGAAAATTGTCGCAAGACAGCCAAAACTATTGCAACTAATTCCATTCTTGTCTCCAGCATGAATACATGCACAGGTTGGACTACCAATGGAAACGACAATTAAAAGATGAGCAAGAACTAGCATCGACGACCAAACTGGCCAACAACTTGTTGCTTCGGAATATTCTCCCCCATCACGTGGGTAAGATATATTGTCTCCAGAAAATATGATTAACAACATAGATTACGACGTGTGTCAATCTTACCCAGCTGAGTTGTACATTTCTAACAACCGGAGTCCAGGGCAGCTCTACAGCGAGTCTTACGATCACGTGGCGGTAATGTTTGCTTCCATTCCCAATTACATGGATAGCTTCCACTTGGATACCGATTTCATTGCTTGCTTGACCATGCTCAACACTATCATCTCGGCGTTTGACCGGGTAAATATGCTTATTAGACTCCATCCAGTGTGACGGCATTGTCAAACCAATTTCTAATCTAGCTCCTCCTCATGGAAAAGACCTTTAACAAAGTGGAAAAGATCAAAGTAATTTCTTCCACGTATATGGCCGCTTGTGGCCTACAGCCAGGAAGAAAAGGTTCCGCAGATGGTCCTTTGTCCACTGTACTCATCAATGGAGAACAACTAGACGAACAGGGACAGAACTCCCGGATCATGGCACGATTTGCTGCCGCAATGGTCCGGACATTACACAAACTTCAAATTGAGGATGGGATCAACGACGAATTCCGCCTCCGCATTGGTAACGAATGAATGGCAAAATTTGACAAAAATTACTATTGGCAATTGGCTTTGCTTACTTGAAGGGTTGAGTGAGGGCAAAGTCATTGCCGGCGTGGTTGGAGCTCAAAAGCCTCTCTATGATATCTGGGGCAACACCGTGAATGTCGCTTCGAGAATGGATTACACCGGAATGGCCGACAAGATCCAGGTTCCTGAAGATATGGCTAGGGTACTCAAACAACAGAACGTGTCGTGCACCTTCAGGGATGAGATCTCAGTGAAAGGAAAAGGCCAGATGCGAGTTTACTTTGTGGATTTGGACGACGATGGTATTCTGGTGGATCTGCATGAGGAGTTATGTGCAAGAGACCTTCTGGAGGAAAGGTTAGGCTCGCTTCTCTTCAATACTTTTCTGAAGACTTTTCACGCCATTGATTATTATTTCAGGCAAGACGAACAAAAGAAAGGCCTTACACGGGCCTTAACCAAAAAGAGGCGACAAAAAGAATTGGGGGGCAAATCTCCTCGTCGTGAATCGAGTTGCAGCGGAATGAAGTTTTTCATTGACCAAACACATGAAACTCCGAGCGACGACTCCCCAGACTCCTATGACTCCTATGACTCTGCTGTTCAAATAGATGATACTCAAATTGAATTGGCGAAGACTTACCGCAAAGAAGTGCGAAAGGCTAGAGTCAGTGAGAGCTCCAGGAAAATCTCCTCCACTGAAAGAGACTTTACCATCACAAAAGTGGAGGACCAAGAATTGGTCTTGGACCATTTGGACATTCATCCCATTTCTCAGGAAATGTCGGAATCCAGTTTCGAGTGTTATGATACTAAATCCACTATAACAGACTTCTTTCAAACATATAACTCATCTGAGGACGAAAGTCCTCCCGATGAGACCGACCAGAGCTTGGATTTTGACCACAGACACTTGGGGAATGATATCTCCTTAGCAACAAAGCCAAGGAGAGTCTCAAGGCAAACTAGTTCAAGCGAGTCCCAAGCGTCAACAACGACAACCTTGGTGAATGAAGATCAACGGTCAAAGAAATTGTCAACAAGCACTGCCTCCACCTTACAGGAGGTGTTTGAAGATAACACCTTGGAGGAGGAGCTGGATGATGAGCCAAATGTTCCTCATCTATTGATTCAAAAGGCCGAGGAAACGAACATAGAGGGCATAAAAGCGCAAGTAAATGTTCAAGAGAGTCTTCACGGAGAATTGCATCCCCGTGACTTCAGCCTGGTCCATGAAGCCCACCTTATCGACGACGAAGGCGGTCTTCCAGGGACGAAAAAGGACTCCGGCTATGGAAGTCAGGGTCAACTCAAAGACGTTCAAAAGGTACAAATTGACAAAGCCACAGAAGTAATGTTGTATCCTCTTGGGGCTAGCCTCCTACTAGTAGCAATTAGGGCCTAAGCAACACCTATCTGATAACTAGGACTGGTCAAAATTTGCATCCTGCAAATGTTGCAAAAAAAAACAACTTGCATATGCGAGATTTTTCTGCAAATCTTGCAATTTTATCAACAATATTTGACAAATTTTAGTACTGAAGTTCATGAGAAAATTGAAAAAATTCTGGTCAATTCTAGGGAAAATATGTGAAATTAAGTTATCTTGATTTACATTTAAGCATTTGACATTTGACCCTAAATTCAAGGGCTAGCTCGGTCTGCCAACTCAAATTCCTTGGTAGCCCAAATATCATTTAAAGATTAAAAGGTACAAAATCGACACCACTTTACCTTTCAATTTAATAGTACCGGGGATTACATTCCTTGTAGCGGTTAGAAAAGCCCGTGAAAAAAAACAACCAAACCAAATTTCTTTTTCCAAATCTCTTTGACAAAAAGTACATCAGGGTACGAAATAGATTGCAGACATATTACCAACCAGCTGTTAATATATTCCATCCATCTTAAACATCTCTTTTAATAATGCAATTTGTGGTGATGCTCTATGTCAAAGTTTCAGTTTTGTTTGAGTAATGAATAGAACTGTAAAAAATTTTTAGCCTTATAGCCGAAATCTTTTTTAAAGTTGAGAAAAATGCAAAAAAAGCTGAGAAAATCCGAAAAAGTTGTCAAAACTTGAAAAAAAGTGTAAATATACAAAAACAAGTTGCACTAATGCAAAAAGTATTGTTACAATGAGGAAAGGGTCATTTCTAGCCCTCTTTAGTCTCTTTGCTGTATTTTCATCTGTTACAAAATCTAGGCACCTAACACAAGAAATTGTGATTTTTTTCTTCTTCTGATCTTCGACAATAGGGCACGTTTTCAATTGATGTAGATGTCATGGTAGACAATTGATTTTCTTCTGGAGCCTGTTGTTTTGGTGCTGAGGGTGTTTAGGTTCACAAAATAATTTTGGATTGAGTCAAATCCATGACGGCAGACGCTGCTCAAGTGCAGGTTTTTTTTTAAGGTCTTCCCAAACCTAAAAAAACGGACTTGAATTTGATATATTCAATTCGTTTGTAGCCCAAATATTGTTTAGAGTTTAAGTGACAACAACTAGACAAATCATAATCTTTCATTTTGATAATGCCGGGGATTACATTCATTGTAGTGATAAGTAAAGCCAGTGAAAACCCAAACCAAAAAAAAAAATACAAAAAAGTTCTGCCAGAGAATTTCATCCTTCATTTGATTATGATACACAGAATTAAAAAAAGGTCCCAAACAATGAATAAGTTAAGATGGCAGCAGATAAGGACTCAAATGGCAAAAAGGGCAAAAAATGTCCAAAAATGTGAAAAATTGTGCCCCCCCCCCAAAAAAAAGGTCGAAAAAGTGAAGATGAAGAGATAGCTGAAAAAGCGAAAAGTTGGAATTTAACTCAATTTTTTTCGCCCAAAGCAACAAAAAACACATCTTGACGTGTTTTCATGATGTATGGGGTTAATTAATGGTCATGAGATGGATGGCTCATTTGGGAAGAATTGACCTACTATTATTTTCAAGAAATTAAAAAAAGTTTATTTTGTTAATAAAATTGTTGTTCATAAAAGCTGAACCCAGGCATTGAGAACGAAATCAGATTGTTCTGCAATACACTTTTACGCTCTGACATGGTTGTTTTTCCGATGCTGAACTGAGATTTGTCTTTTTAATAAAAAATAATAATGATGTGCAAGATGCTGATCAGTCTAAGAGGCAGCATGGAAAGGCAAGAATCTGCTCTTTCTAGGGATGGCAGTTTCACACTCTGGTGCTGGAAGATGTTATGACATCATTTTCCTTTCCATCTACCTGTTGCTTGATATAGAAGGCAAAAATAGCCCTACAGCCCACCAGAACATGCCAGTGTGTATGTTCTGACAGGTTTGTTTGCATGTTATTGTGCAAATTCAAGTGATTTACTGCCAATAAAGACCATATTTATCTGCAAATTTTGGCCGGGCCGAATCATTAGGTTAAACTAGAGGGCTGGTCGGAGAAGTGACACTCACGAGATTTCTGATATTTTTTGGGCTTCCTCGTGGCTGCCTGGTGTGTGCGATGGGGATCGGCTTTGAACCTATTTCGTTACGTGATTGTCAAAATCAAGTTCCGAATTCAGGGAGACAGTCTTCTTTGGTTGGAACTGAGTAAGGCAAGAGAAGTCGATCAGCCTGAAACCCTGCTGCCCAAGTACCAAAATGTGTTCAAAGTCTCAAATGGCTTGGTTGTAGTGACTTTTCTCTGACAAGCCCTCTAGATTAAACAAAAGAGACTTTCCTCAGGTTACGAAAAAGCGAGAAAAAGTGAGTCCAAAAATTGCTTTTTCAACCTTTGAAGTATGGTTTTTTTGTATTTTAATGTGTAAAAATTAGGCTTTTTTGAAATGGTAAAAGATTTCCCTTCAGTAATGAATGATCTGGAGCTGTGCTCGTAATTCAATCCCGAAAGAAAGCACTACCAAGCCTCCAAAGTTCTAGTTACCTCCTAAAAATTGTGATGACGTCATTTCCTTGTCCTACTTCAATGTCCAAATTTACGTTACTTTAACGGGTTCTTCAGGTGCGACAATACCAATCAGCAGAGCCATTAAGAATGGTCAAGCAGACGAGATCAAAGATTGCCGAAAATGACCAGATGGGCGAGGACGAGACGCTTGAAATAAAGAGGAAGTTATCTAACCAACGGGTTTGGAATATCAACCATGATTATGCTTCGTATCCGCAGAGAGATGAATCTTAAAGGAATCAATTTCAATATCAAATGTTCTTTCAAAATCGTTCAGACTAAACTTTATTTGCCCTTCAATTCAAACGCGACCTGTGAGCTTTTTGGTAGCAGAAAATCTTGACCAGCATCATGAGCAATTTATGACTTTTGTGGAGACATGCAGAAAGTAAGAGAGAAGTAATACTTCATTACAACAATATTTGCTGATAATCAAACATCTTTCAGCATTGGGTAGAGATGGTCTAAAGATAGAAGTTTCCGCATTTCTGGCGATGCCTCCTCCAAAACACTTGGCTCCAAACGCATGTCCTCAAAAGGTCTGAAATGGATTGTAGAACAATGATTCGACTAGTTGAACCAGTTTTGAGACCATATGACTAGAGTTTAATAACGCACAATAGCTATTCTGCCCCGGTTCTCATCTGAGATTGGAATGGGTGCAAACTAGAGGGCTAGTACAAATCAATCGATTGAAGGCTTTGATTGTCATGCTTTCCCGGCTAAATGCCAGGGGTTGATTGCAGTGGACCCTAGACCGATCACCAAGTGAATGAATGGAGCGATGCTTACTTGATGTAGACGGGAATCATTTGTGCGAGGATGGCTGCTCTAGCGTATTTGCTTTTGTTGGGCATGGCACAATGTTGAATAGAACCTGCAAACACAATCACGTCGCCCGGAGATCCGTGGGCTTGCATGGCGTTGGCAAAAAATTCATCTTCGTCATAGGGATACGTGGGAATATGGTGAGAATGGGGTCGAACTGCAGTCCCGCCATTATTGGAATTGAACTCAGTTAACATGGTCACATATTGAAGACCCTATAGAAATACATAACATGATATTTTTCTTGAAACGTAAAATTCAGGTTATGGTTTTGGGATGCTGCATTTTTAAAGAGTATTTTTATCCAGTATCCAAGTGGTCTTGAGTTTAGACTGCAAATTTCAGGATCCTACATGTAATGAAAGTGAAAAAGCGCAAACATTTGTTTGAATCTTTTTCTGTCGCCCCTTTTTTTGTTAAAACAGCTGACACCGCGGCAATTCGAAACTTTAGCAACTTTCCCACTTCCGCACAATTCTTTTTAATCCGACTCAGAAAGATTACTTGAGATGCGAATTACCACTAAGTAGTAGATTTTTTTGATATATACCTAGTCATGATAATTGTTCTAGAATTGGTTTCCATCCTTTCATGATCAAAGTATCTGATAAAACTATTTTATCAGTCTTGACCATTTTATTCTTCTACCAATCGATTTTTGTATATTATATTTATACATACAGTTTTATACATTTTACAATCTGACATGACCAAGAGTCGCAATAAAGTTTATTATTTTCTATAGTCTCGTTGTTTTTCCAGTATCAATCCGAAGGCTCTCAAATTAACGCCATTCACATGAAGATTAATTTTAGAGGATGAGGTATTTGCAGGCGTGACCTCCACAGCCAGGAAGTTCTAGGTCGCTATAAACGCTATTAAGAACTCTTACACGGGTTTAAGCAAAGTTTTAAATTTCTAGTAGCTTACCAGACGATCCGGGATTTGATAATTTTTTGTCGGAAAGAAAGGTTTGTAATACGGATAGTCCAAATGAGGTCTTTGACCCACCATACCTAAGAATAGCATATTCTTAATGACATAATTCACTCCATGCATAATTACATCTCGACAACGCTCTAGTCCTGCATTCACGTACCTGGGAGGACTGTGTTTGAAGCCAAAGAAGACATATGCACGTTTTCTCCGAGAATAGCTTTGGCAAGTTGTAAAATTTCGGGATGTTGGATAATCTTGGAGAAAATTCGACCTTTGTTCAGCAAATTCTGTAAGAGCAATATAACTTATTAAGAAATACGCTATATTAAGGGCCATTGAAGGCCAAAACTAGGTGGTCATTAAGATTGGTGGGTGCTACACTTATCAATGTTTGTTTAGTTGATTCTAAAACATTGCATTGTAAAATTACCTTCTCTTTCGTGTTATCTCCCATATGACTGATTAATTTATGAGTTTTCCCATTTCACCCGAAACAAACAATTTTGGTGTAACTTCAATACAAACACACCTGCTTTTTGACGTGCTTCCAGGACAGTATTTCTTTTTACATTACGTTTTGCCTCCTCATTCCTTTCCATAAGTGAAATGTATGTATGTATATATGTATTTGGTTTGGGTACTCAGGGATTTCGTGTGAGGAACACATTTGATATGAGACCCCCAGGCCTCCCCATAAGCCTATAGGCTTGTTTTCGTGGGGTGCCTTGATGTCGCCAGGCCATAATCCAACATTTAAGGTGGGGCCCAGCAAGTGATTCGAGACATGGAAAACCCGATCCGCTTCACAAGAATACATTGAATTACTACTCCCTTATTGCCTCGACTATATCTTGCAAGACAAACAATTGTTAAAGGAGCAACGATTTGAATACGAGCAACAAATGGTGTCTGTAAATTGTTTGTTCCACTCTTTCCAAGTATTTTCTGGTGTTAATTTTAGTTTGGTTACAGGCTCAAAGTCATTCCAGGATTTAAGAAACGAGTAGGGAGGCAGTTTTTGTAGCCAATTGAGTCGTGTAGGAGAGTACATAATATTACCCACCTATTCATTTGACCATTCAAGCACTGATCTGAATATGCGTTCATGTCGAGCTCAAATGTACCCCTATGCTCAATTCAACTCCTTGACTTTAAACAATTGTTGAGCTGTTCAATGTTCAATCCAATTTTCAACCCCAACGGGGTAGTTTTTATCTTCTTTTGCGGACCTTATCTCTAGAAAACCGATTATTGCTTACCCAGCTCATGCCCTTATAATTATTGTGGCGTTCTTCGTTTGGCTCCAGAGAATTGGTCCGATTCTTGTAGGGGTTCGTGTTAAATAGCACCTACAATCCAAACATTGGGACAGTTATCAATAACAAGGATCTGGATCATTCCAGTTTGGGATGCTCGTTCGACGTCAAGGTTTGACAAGACCCTAAATGACAAATACCCCCGATAGCGTAGCTCTGAAGTGCTCTCACATCGATCTGAATAAATTCTCGAAAGACAAAGGATTGCCGCAATCCCGAACTAGATTGATGATTTATGATTAAGGCTAGGTCACAATGGTATTAAGTTGTATAATTAGTGCAATTCTGACTCTGAACATTGAAACGATCGGCATTTCATTCGTATACTGTCGGCTAATGTAAAAAATCAGAACTCTGAATTTACTTCATTTCGTATTTGTTTCCTGCATGGCTTCTAAGCGATTGAAGTCGCTGGATTGTAACATTAAAAGCCTTCTTTGTCAGTTCCTAGCTTTGCCGGCCAGAAAACATTCGTCCTGGTTGTTTTCGAACTATTTCTGCTCCAGTAAATCATCTTGAACGAAAACTCTGCGATCGACGGCCGCATCGGTCTTAATAGAGCCAGAAGCACTATTAGTATGGGGAAATGTTCTCCTCCTTTGAACGGAAAATTAAATCCAGTTGTCGAATACAAATCAAAGTGGAAATGAAAAGGAACACAAGCCAAACCACTCCTAATTTGAGTTGGAGATTCTTTTCGCAAGTTCCATTGTACATAAAATGGGGAATGAGCGGATTAGTACGATCGGATGTTAGTTCTTGGAAGTCGACTTACCCTGTCTCTGGCCAACTGGAGGTCCTCCTCCGAGAAAGCTTGTTTGATCACGTAATACCCGGGACCATCTGTAAGGTTGTAAACAGCCTCTTCGAGGTCAAAACCCACCGGTACCTGATAGTCATTCATATTCACGAGATCGTCACTAAATGCCGGTTTATCTTTGGGGATGTTCAAGAATGTTTCTAAAGTGATCCGATGGCCAAACTGTTCGCCTGGATCGTTACACTCCGTTTCTCCTTGGCACCCGGCGATCAAGATCAAGATCAGCGACACGCGTACAAAGCTTGCTTGTTGAGGCTGAAGAAAAAGGAAAGAAAAAATGGACCAAAGGGTCAAGGCTTCCGGGATCACTTTCAAAAAAAGGACACAAGCTTGTTGTAGCTAATCTCCTCAGCGTTTGCCCTCTAGCTACTATGCATGTATAGCCAAAATGTGAGGTTGGATGTGACTATGCTCTGTTAATTCCGAACTTACCAAGTGCCATGGAGCCATGTTCTGGAAATGATACTCAATGAAGGCTTTGGATACGAATGAGAGTGTCTTGAAAATGATCAGGAGCACTTGGGTGATAGATAGAGATGTGTCTTCGCCTTAGGGACGGAATGTATCGATGTGTACTAATATCGCATCTTTTATATGTTCTGAGGGAGGGGGACGCCATGGTCCCTGGACTGGGCTCAGCCTTAGTTCACATTAGTTGCACAACCCCCCGGCCAGCTTACTAGTTTAAACCAGTCTTTAACGTTATGGGCACTTGGACGTCTCTTTATGAATTAGATTCACTTCCCTGTTCTAAGATCATTCGAATGTTGCAAATATGACACTAATAGATACTATCATATAAACGAGTGAAAAAGATTGCATTCAAATTTGAATTGAACCAAAATATTTTGATCCCTTTGAGGGCTTGCCTAATCCTTCAGTAGTCCATTGGGGGAGCAATCTTACAATGGAAAAAGTGTTTGGAAGTACTAAGTTGAACAATTGCACTTGACGCCGGTCAAATGTACATTATGCCCAGAACGTTGTATATAACCTTCACGTCTCCTCCAAGCAACAAGACAACTAGCAATGGTTAACTACCCATATTCATGAAGCTATGGTCCTTATCCAAGTCTCTCTTTCCTCACTCTGCAGAGTAAGATAAGTGACCATGAAACCTTTGGAGCTAGTCTTATCTTGGACGGATTCCACAGTCTCTGTAATAAGCTTGTGAATGCATCTTTGAACGATAAAATTGCACTTCGTTACCACATCATCGTTCGTGACATTGGAATATGTAAGAGAGTAACTCTTTTACTCCCTATCTATCAAATCCTATCCTATCTAATCAAAAAGTACCTTGCGGAACGCTGTTTCCTCAGCCAGCCTATGAGAAAGACAGGGATTACCTCGTTATCGACACTGAACAAAGGACCCTCTGAAAGGAAAGCTGTCCCAGTGGAAATGAAAAACCGAATTGAATATTGCGGCTAGTCATCTTTTCTAAAAAGGGTGGAATTGTTGTTCAAAATCATTACATTTCATTCAAGACCCTAAATTGAACTTAACTTCACCAAAACAACATATGTTAACTTTACCCATGTTGTTTTACTAAGGGATAGAAATGATTGATACTAACCCTACTCTTGAGTGCTAATCAGTTCTAAGGTATGATTGTAACGGGAATTTTGTAACAACAGCTCAAAATGCCCACAAAACCTCAAAGTCCAAATTAGGCTTGCAGTTCATTAAAGTCAATCGTAAAACCTCTTGGCGTATGTTTATCATGACGTTTAACCGCAATAGTGTCGTACGAGTGCAAGTGACCCCTGTAGACATGCCCATAAAGAGCGACAAATCTATAGGGTATAGAATTATCGTAAGGTAAAAAAACCTCTTTATTCTCCCCCCCCTAAAGGTACGTTTGTATCCAAGACCATGCAATCCACAAAATAGTTAAAAATGAAAGCCCGTATTGATTGTCGTTCTTATCATCGCCGCTTTTCGTGATTCAGACTAGGAGAAATGTCCAGTCGGGGTCAACACTTCTACATACAACACCATTTCCAGTTCGCCGACGACCCATTTTTTGTATGAGACATTCAGTTCCACAAATTCGGTCTTGACTTCCCTTTAGCTCTCTAGAAAGCGGGGTGGGGGCGTACTTTGGACCACTCAAATGACGACAGAGAACTTGTTGCATTATGAAATCGAATCTTCTAGGTGTGCTCATTGCAGTATTCGATAAAAGATAGTAGTGGGATCTCGATCCTTGAAACAATCCATGCATCTTTGTCCAAGGCCCTTTCTAAATTTTTTCGAGTCTGCTTAATATGAGACTTTTGATCATGCGTTCTATTTGATTCTCTAAGCGGAGTTCATAATTACTCGTGGGAATTGAATCCCTCATGGCAGTATGAGGTGAAAAATCAATGATTCTGGTTTATCTGCTAGTCTAATTTCTGTTCAACAAACGAATTGGTGCTGAATGATCTGGCTAGCTCTTGAGAAAGGATGGATCTGGAATTTCGTACGTAAAGTTTGTCCGAGTCTGACCTATGAACTGGCAACGGAATAATGCCATATTTTCACAACGTTAGAGAGTGATTGATTTTACGAGCAATATTTCAATTTATAAAAGACTTCGTTTCACCGATTTTGATATCAAATCTCAAGTAAGTTGTATGTTAGTAAGCGAAATTCGATAAGCAAAAAATTGCAAATGTTCTAGTACAATGGAAGAGAACGTTCTGGTTCGCGATCTTTGGCTTTGTTTCATTCAAATTTCTCAGAACGTGGCTGACTTGATGAGTCACGTCAAAAGATTTTTTGGCTTCTTGGACACCAAAGCTATTCTGGATCTCCAGAGATTTCCACTAACAACATACGAACGTTACCCGACGAATGAAGAAGGAGAACTCTTTGCCATGGTTGATAAGGCATATCCCATTCAGATAAACAATCGCTCGAAAATGCTGAGCCAGGCATTTCAGATTTCGGTAAATAAACAGGAAGAGAATGGATCACCCTTATTGGTGCCAAACTCAATTTCCCTTTTCTGGTCTTTGTTCAATGACATCTCCAAAGCATTCGGAATCAAAGTCTCTAGATTCCCTCTAGTCCTAAATAGAATAACCTGCGGAAAGAAAAGTCGTTTATCCGTTCAGAACGAAATCATTTCTTTTCCAGCTCACTTTTCCAAAAGTTCCCCCCCCTCTAATACTGTCATGCCTAAAGTACATATCAATTGCCACGAGGCATCGCCGAAAGGTTTCCAACCCAATCTTTATCTATAACCTTGATATTGATGGTCGACTTCCTGCAAGTATGATTCTACTTTGGTTTGAGTATAAAAAGCCAGTGGGTCGTGCCTTAGCTTCATTTTCCCACCGACCCTTCAGCCAATGATGACCTACCTGCCTAACGTGAGTATTTCCCAAAACTGTTCAAGTTCAAGCTTCTATGTTTCCAGTTGAAAATACCCCCTTCCCCTCAGGTCCTGAGAGTGCTATTCACCGTCCACTTTGTGCTGAGTGTCTTCAAGTTCCACGTGGTCGAGGCTGTTTTGAATAACAAAGGGACCAATATCTTGAACTCAAAGTACAGCAACAGGTGAGTAACTCAAACATTTGCTACTCTCTCTCTCTCTCTCTCTCTCTCTCTCTCTCTCTCTCTCTCTCTCTCTCTCTCTCTCTCTCTTTCTCTCTCTCTCTCTCAAAGGCTTGTCACTTGCCACAAAGTGGCACAGGAGATATGGAAGAGATTTGAAATGTTTTGCTTGGACTCTTTACCCCAATTTGACTTGCTGCACTGAGGCAAAGTCGAGATGATCATTTCCATGTTTGAGATGAATACAATGCTTATAGTGGCAACATAGGAAAAGTGTGTCTCCGTAGTTTGGTTCCCAGGCTTGTAGTCGATTGTCCGTTGCTTATGAATGCTTAGTCAGCTTTGCATTATTGTCTATCTAGACGAGTAATCCATCTAAAAATGTCTTAGTTGTCCTTTGACTTCAGCAATCATTTGTTCGTGACATTCGAATGGATAACAAATTATAAGTAGGATGAAGCGTTCATCGTAGTGCTCTTTACTTAGATTCACTTTGGCCTTTTCAGTTGTGACGTTGTCCCTGGTTTAGAAATTTTCAGTCATTGATAATTAATCGCCCTTCATGGGCGAACAAAAAGGTAATAGTGTGTGAACACATGTAAATAACATTGCCTGAAGCGAACCTTTTCTAGCACACATGTCATTTCATGGTCAGTCACAAAAAATATTTAACATTTAATATTGTCACATATTTAAACAGATATAAACTTAGTTTTCAGCGTGATCTATTTTCTCTCAAGGGAGACCAGAGGTCAAATTCTCTACTACTTATGTAATGAGTACGACATGTACTAAGTATTGGCACTATTGCATAACAAATCAAATAACACAAATGATATCAACAAAGACACTCCTGACAACGGAAAGAATAGTGCCTAGAAATTCATTAAGATCTGAAATTTTTGTAATTGTTTCCTCACAAACATCTCGTTGTGATTTGATAGCTACAATGATGCCGCCTATCAAACTTGTCGGGAGAGTCCGGGTGGAGGTGTGAGCGAGGTCTGCACCGAGACCCTTTTGGACTTCACCGATGAGGACGTCAGCATCAACGACTTCCAGTTCCCCCGTGATTACGATTTGGATGAGGCCGTCTACGCTATCACGGAGGGTTCGGGTTATTACCTACTCAAAGGCATGTTTACTAAACGTGATGTGGAAATCGCACGAGATCGAGTGAGTTACGAGGATTCACTTGATTAGTACGCACTCTTTCTGATAACACATATGGCCTTCAACATGATCTCGTTTTAGGTCCTGTTCTACGAAAATCCATATGGCGGGGACGAAGATTCAGAATTCAAGAAAAATGCAGAAAACCATAACAATTATGAAGGATTGCTATGGGTAAAGAGCTCTGTTTTACTGACACACTCCCTGCTGCAAGTTATCTTCTCCATAATTCTAATTGAGCATCTCACATAGGCTTTGCTAAACAAGGGAAGGATTTTTGAGAAATTTGCACAACATCCCGTTATCCTTGAGATCGCCCGTAAAGTGCTTGGACCTAATTGCCTTATCTCCTCCTTGGCGGCCAATACAGTTCTTCCAGGTAATAAAAAATCCATGGTAGAATACGACTCATTAGCAACTATTTTCATTTACCTTTTCCACATTGCAGGCATGATGGCGCAAACCCCTCATCTGGATTATCCCTATTACGACTACTTGTTTCCCAATGAAACCAACTCTATGAACACCAACAGCCTTTTGGTATTGATCAACCCAATTGAGCTTTTTTCCTTCAACCATCGCCAACCTTGCTTTCCATTTAGGCTGTTCAATTTGTCACCCTCCTAACCAACTTTACAAAGGAAAATGGTGGCACTGCCATACGACCTTATTCACATCTCGTTCCCAACTATCCAACGGATGAACAAGAGTTCTTCAAGCATGCGATTCAAGTGGAGGCCGAAGCTGGGGACACTATCGTGTTAGCCGGTCCCATTCAACATTGTGCCATGGCCAATAAAAGCAAGACCTTTCGCTCTGGTATTCTCCAGCACATGGTTCCCATTTACATCAGGTATTGGCTTTAAAATAGGGCTAAGGTTTCTCGTTCATTTCTTTGGTGTCTGCTCTCAATGTGCGGATTCATTTATGATCGCTCTGATTCATTGGAGTCGTTTGGCGACAAAAATGAAAAGTTCGTGTCTGTTTATCTGTCTCGGAACAAACCCTGGACAGAGAAAAGCGATGTAGAGACTTGGGAGGTTAAATGTGGAAAACAAAACTAGCCTACAAGTGCAATTGAAAGTACGAAAAAGGGCCGAAAGAGCCAAACAGAAGTGCTCATATATTGGATTTGATTTGAATGTATTTATAAGTACATGTACTTTTTTTAAGGTGAGGTCACCTTTGGTAATTTACAACATAAAGACATGTGGTGATATTTTGTGTAAAGTAGTAGTTTTGAAAAGTAGCTTTGGAACAATTTTGGAGAGAGCTGAAACGAATTGCGTTAAATGTGGTTAAGGGATAGTTTATCTAGTTAATATTTCCATGGTCTGAGCATTAGATTTGAAATATTGATTCAAATGAGACAATGAAGGATTTTTTTCTTCTTTCAAAAAGAGATCAGTTATAGTTTTCGGCCTTCTCAACTACTCAAAACTTCGTCTTTTTGGATTCGAGACTGGTACCTTTTACAACCCTTAGCTTAATTAACAGGCGAACACTTTGCTGTAGATTGCCCTCTAAGGTCACATTATTATACTTCCTGTGTGTCTTAATAGCAAGTAATTGGGATGTATAGCTTCATAAAAATCGAATTTGATGGCTGGTTGGAACTCTCAGGAGTCTTTCCCTCACACTCGATTCACAACAAAATCATTTAAGCCACTTTGGCATGTTTAGCGAATTACTTCTCGCGTTTTTATTCTGTCGGCATCCTTGTGTTCAAAATCTGCAGCCAACACTTGTAGCCAAAAAGCACAAATCTTAGGCGAAAAAAAAAATCTTTGTGCCTGAAAGTACAAGTAAGTGCAAAATAAAGGTAAAGAGATGAACATTGAGGTAAAACGTGCGATAACGGGGCTTGAGGAAAAAATCCTTTTTACACTTTTAGGTACTCCATAAAAAACAAACCTTGCTCAGTATCAAACATTTGGAGAGCACCTTCAAGCCCTCGAGAATCAAGGCTAGTTAAAACAATGAAGTCTAACTCTCTTCTTTCTCGGGCTCCATCATTGTTCAATTTGATGCCTTCAAATATTCGTAGATCGTATGTAGGCGATTATATAGTAGCAGGATTTAAGTCAGACTGGGCCAAGTTTTTGACTAAAATTGCCGATCAACCCTATATTCAAGGGTTAGCCAGATCAGCCAACTCTAATTCGCTGGAGGATCAAATATATCGCTGTATATGTATAAATAAATGAATAAGTTTCTCGTCTTGAACTGCTGGGATTCCATTCCCAGCAGCGGTAAGGAAGTCCTCAAAAAAAACTAAATCCCTTAACTTGATAATAAAAGCAGTAATTTTTTATGTCTTTCAGGCCATTTGAGGATATTGTTGTCCGACCAGAAGTCGAAGAGCGAGCTAATTCGGATATGCGCAAAATCTTAGGTCTGGATCATCCGTACCCAACCAGGAAGGGATAGAAGATATTTCCTTCATCACATCTTTTCGATTCATGTTTATGCCCATTCCTTTTTAAGTGAATGCATAAAGTTATGAACTTGTGCGAAATTTTTATGTTTTGGACGACACATCTGCATTCGATCAATAAACATTCTCATGCATACTAGTTGCCCCATTCAAAGGAATCTCCGTACATGGCTCCGGTTTGCTGTTAGGCTCAGAGTTAACTGCTTTAGTCATTACGTCAAATCTTTGGCGGTATCACGGAACTTGATGATGGACTAGACTTTCCTCACAATCAGTCAGTCAACCTCGTAACGTCCTAACGTAAAATGTGGAAGCTTTTCTTCAAGAAATGACAGCTGCTCGGTGTTGCATGCTTGGAGCGTCAGGCATTATTCGACTTTGCTCACTTTTCCATTGTGTTGCCTCAGAGAAGAGTACGTTTTGAGGACGTGACCTCCTTGTTCAATACATAAGCTGATGTAAGACATCGAGTTAAGAAAGTGGTGGAATCCCACACAACGATCATGCCAGGACATATTCACCATGTTGAGTGGTGTGTGAGCGATTTAACCACAACCAAAGATAAACTGACCGAGAGCTATGGTTTCACTGCGGAGGCCCAAAGAAAGGTGAACGGTGTGCCATTTCAAGTGGCTCTGAGGAGTGGTGCAACATGGTTTCTCCTGACTCAATTCCGTAACACCAAAGAAGAGGATCAACCGCAAATATATGGCATGCCACTCATCAGAAGTGACAAAGCAGAGACATTGTTCAATGTTTGCATTCAAGTCGAGGATGTGGAAGGGATGTTTCATCATGCCGTCGAGGCTGGGGCTAAGGTCATTCAAACCCCTTCCCTAATTCAATGCCCGAATGGACACGGTTACGTGACCCATGGGGCTATCAAATCATGCGTTGGCAATGTCATTCATTCCATAGTCAACCCCAAAAGCTTCTCTGGATCGTTCTTACCTGGTTTCGAAAGAATTACCTCCAAAGAGAACTCTGAACATCTAACCGAAAGCATGGATCACTTGACTTACGTTTGCGAAACTGGACAGAGTCAAGCCATTCTTGATTGGTACGCCAAATGCTTTGGCATGGAGAGGTTCATGGTCAACCCCGAAGAGTCTGAGCCCGAAGGAATCGTGATTGGTGAGTGCAAGCCTAAGAAAACTGTTTTGGTCCAGATCAATCTTAAGACCTAAGTCGTGTCTCTAGGGGAAGAGGTGGGAATGAGGATGAAGGTCGGAGAGTGGATTTCATCTTGGATGTGTAACGAGATTGGTGCCAAATTCCCCACATCGTCAGATTCAGTGGACGATACTACCCTTAACTTTAAGCTAGTTCTTGCCGAGCCCTTAGCAGGATATCCAGAGTCTCATGTCCAAAAGTTCCTGGATGAGCACGGTGGTCCTGGCTTACAACACATCGGACTCACTTCCAGCACCATTGCGTCAACTGTGGCCACAATGAACCACAGAGGAGCCGAGTTTCGAAGTCCTCCGCCTACTTATTACACCATGGTAGGGATCTTTAACCACACGGACATGCTGTATCTCTCTTGAAACTGAATTGTCATATCTTCTATCCCAGGCCTCCAAGAAGTCCGAAATAACCCAATCCGGATTCGACCTCAAAACGTTCCAAAAATTGGGACTACTAATAGACACTGAAGCCGATCCCGACGGCCCTAGCAGTCAGACGAAGGCTCTGATTCAAGTCTTCACCAAACCTTTATTCCAAGGCGACACCTTTTTCCTTGAGGTTCTTCAAAGGCAGGGCGCCCGGGGATTTGGGGCGGGGAACATTACCGCTTTGGCTCGCTCCATCCAGCTGTATCAACAAGAGCAAGAAGGAAGGGAGATTCCTCATGGCCAAGAGCGAAATTTAGCTTAACCTCCACCCTTAGATTTGGATGATGTAGTTTGTTAAAAATAAACTATTTTCAAACACGCCTTCTTTCCTTCAAAATCTATCTCCAGTTGAGTGATATTTCCTAGAAGACTTTGCGCCAAAACTCACAGCTGATACCGATTTTGTTGACAAACGCAGATAACGAAGAACAAGAGTAGAAATCGAAGTTCATTGATAGAATGAAACTGAATGGACGCCCTTCCGCTTATTTCTAATGAGTTGCCCTTGCAAAGACTGAATAAAACGGGCGAAAGGGATCCAAAAACTGGTGTCATGAGGAAATATTACAAGCTCGCTTTGTTCCTGGTGGCAGCATTCAGTTTTGTTTGTTTTCTGTTTTACAAAACTCAATATGACAAGCTATATAATGTTCTGGAGGTGTTGGAATTCTTTGGGAACGGCAAAACTGCTGGACTAGGGTAAGGAATGATCCAAAATTCAAACTAGTGCTAAAGTAAAAAGGGTGACATTTGTCATGTTCCAGGGGTTGTTCCACTTTGATCACTCGTCCGCCAGCCTTTCAACGCCTTAGTGATGACATATACACGTACAGTGCCTTTTGCGAAAGAAGTTTGGCCTCCAATTTTCCGGATGATTGTTCTATCGTCACCACGGCTGCCATTGTCAAAGGCTCTCAAGATTTGACTCAAATCCGATGTCGCCTGTGGTAAATAAAACATTGCTCAATTCATATCGGTTATTCTTCAGAGTCTCGTTGGTATTTTTAGGTATGCTGGTTCTACACTGCCCATTGACGGCGTTTTCGCAGCTGCACCAGTCAGTGGAATAACGAGGAGTAACAATGGCATCACTCCGTATCAGTTTTCCTGCGAAAGCAAATATTCGGCCAAAATTCCCTATGGCGTGACCTTCCGAACTCAAGACAATCAATGTTTGTTGCCCCTTCTCCTTGAGCCATATAAACGTATTTTTTTTAATTTCTAAATTTAATTTTCTTTTAGATGAGTCGTTCGTCCATATTGCAGACTCGCTACCGTCCAATACGTCTCCCCAACCTGATAGTGTCGCCATATGCTTGTTACCTCCCCAAACTCCCGAGGACACCACCTATAAGGCATTGGAACACGTTTTGCTCAACACTCTATTTGGCGTCAACAATTTCCTGGTCTACGACTATTCACTCACTCGCAACTTTTTCCGGGCTCTGTCCCTGACTCGCGATCTTCAACCCAATATTTACTTGCTACCTTGGAATCCTCCAACTCATCTCACCGCCATTCAAACTGAGAGCTTGATCCAAACTGATTGTCTGTTGAGAACAAAAAGGTTGTTTGAAACTGTGATGGTGTTGAACAATACTCAAATCCTGGTCCCCAGGGATCATGGAGCGACCATACAGGCCACACTGAAGGAAACTAATCTCAAAGGTCATCTGAAGGTCACGGTTCGACACTTCTGTTCAGAAATGGCACCGGAAGCTTCGTCGGATTCGAATATTTATTCATTAACCTCCCTCGAACAGGCCTCATTTGACCCTAATGCAAGGCATAAAGTCGGGGTGGAGAGTAAAGTGGATTTCAAATCTGAGTTGGTGACAGTGTCAGAAGAGTTTCTAGTCCTGCACGATTACGGGGCGTGTGGCAAGTATGAATTTGAAACCAGTGCCAAAGACACGTTCCTCCTGGAGCAACGCCAACGCATCGAAAACAAAGTGGGGCGATTTTTCCCAAAGAAAACCGTGTAATAGCAAATACTATGAATGCAATTTCAAGTCTCAATCAAATCTTCTTCCTGACCGAATCTACTTAATCACTTAACTGATCACCTTCCCTCCTCCTTCATGAATTCTCAATACATACAAAAAAATCAGAGAACTATTTTGCTGCCAATGTGAATTTTGTAAAGCTAGAAATTTCGAAAATAGCAGTGTGATCGGTAGCGGATTTCTAAAAATATAGCCTGTGAACGGGGCTGTCGCCCAGTTGTCCTGCTTGCTTCGGGTCAAAGCAACTCCAAGTCCTTTGTCATAAAATGTTCATAAAATAGGAGATCCAATTTTTAAAGGGGGAGATAAGTCGCTTCCCAGCAACTATCGACCGATTTCTCTCACTTCGAATATTGCGAAGGTCAAATGTGTGCGGCTTTATAGTCTTTTGTTAAGAGATTAATTAAGAGTTCCAGTTCATTTATCCATAAAAGTTATGGTTCATTTAGCATTGTATTTCAATAAAATGTCACAGTATTACTCTTTAACATGCTTAAAAATAACATTTTAGATTAAAAAAAGCTATTTTGGGACTTATTTTTTCTCCTCTAGAATAGTAATTACTCCTGAATTTGAAATGATTTGCTTTTGATTCATCCTATACTTTTCATAACATCCAATTCTTAAAAACATGACTAGTGTGAGAGCGCGGTTTTGCCCTTACCATCCACTCCATAATACGTTTTTGAAGGACGCCTAAACTTTGACTGCCAAGCTTTCCCAAAAAGAGTTTTGAGGGCCAAATCTGTTCTACTTGACAAAGTCATATTTATTCCCTTGGCGGTTTAAAACCGAAGCCATTTATTTTCAAGTCAATTTTGTTGTTGCATTTCACAGAGCTAAGCAATTAGGCAATCAATTTCTCGAGAACTCAGACGCTCTCATAGCACAAGTAATGCTTCATGGAAATCATTTAATGGCTGGTCTTAGAGAAACATACCTCCAATGAACAGCCTTTCAAAGTACAATGATATTTTGGGACAGAGACGAATGAACAAGATTATCTAGAAACCGATCGATCAGACTGTGTTGCCTTCAGTTTCGTCTTGAATGGAAAAGTTAACCCTAACTGGAACTTAAAAGTAGGTCATCAAGAGCTAAAAACCTACCTTTGCTCTGGCTATACCTAGACAGAGAACAACGTAACTCTAAATCTAATCTAAATTTTAAACATATCTTTCTGACTTTTTCAAAAACTTCATCTGGTGCAATATATTGGCACACTTATGTCAAACACTTGCATGAAATACCTGAAATTAAAATGAGTTGTCAACCATAAATTCAATTACATAGTTTTCAAAAAAGGGTCCGGAAAAATAAGCTAGTTTTTAACATAATAGCTTGCTTTGAAGTTAAGATTCTTAGGCTAAATAGCTTTAGTCTAAATATTCGTAAGGAATACGTAGGCTTTGGTAAAAATTTTTTTTTAAGTAGATGTTTTGAACAAAATTCCTGATTATCCTGATTGAACTTAACTCAAGGGCTAGTCAGAGTCGTTGGTGATTCTAATTCGTAGAAATCTAAAGTTAAATTGAATTTAAAGCTTTTCTTGTTCAACTGTTGGGGACTCCATCCATTCCCAGTAAGTACCGATATGCGAAAGTGACAAAAAACACCAAGAGAAACATGGCCAAAGAGCCTTCATCCAAGATCCGAACGTCCTACGATTTGTCACGGAGGAAAAAATCATGAAAATCACCCTTACTGGAGATATCGGTGGAATTTTCGTTTTCTTGCATAGTCACACAAGACCTAAAAATGCTATAAAATGTCACTTAAAACACTAAAGTGAAATCTTTAAAAATGTGTTTTACAATCATCATGCGTACACAAAGTTACGCATTCATTTGAATTCTGAAGACAATGCATACAACAGACAATGTTATAGATTTTGTCGTTTCTTGAAGACTTTGTTGAAACTGATAAAAAATAGCTTCTTTCAGACTTCATTGATATTGGTGAAATTTTCAGTGATCGCTCAACTAAACGTCTTTGTCACTTTTTAATAAATTTTCAAAAATCTGCTCTTTTGAAGATTTTATTTTGTTTATATAAGGTTTTAAGTTAGTTTGAAATTATGCTAGAAAGAGAAAAATAATTGTTCATTTTTGTGATAATGAAAATCGATTTTAATTATTTGGGAAATTATATTAACATATAACCGGGGAATTTTGGGGCTAAAAACGATGAAATTTGGACCACGAAATCCGATATAACAAAGTAGCGATGAAATAGATGATATCATAAATTATATTCAATAGCTAACTAAGTGTGCTCCTAATTTACATGGAATAGGTTTTTGAAAATTTTAGTTCTCATAATGTTTTAAGGTATGTAAGTTTTTTACGTGGGCCAGAATTCCATAGAGCAATAAAATCAAACTTGTGCCCTATTACTTTTTGAGGTAGAAAAATGCCAAGCAATGTTTGGGAATTTCCCTGGAAAATTGATAGGGCTTTTTGAATACTGTGCCAATTGAGTCATCACAACCTGCATCAATTACTATTTTGCCCTCGGGAGTGACCGAAGATTAACCCCGCTTTAGGTGTTAATGCTGAAACTCGTATTATAATTTAAACTTGAACGCGACTAGTAAGTGATTGAACCAAGAGTAGAACAATGGAACAAAGACGCCATACTATTACACCGTAGCTGCTTGCCTGTCATTCCTATAGTTTTAGGCTACACTTCAGAGGTATAAGTAAATGAACGTACACTCTGTGTACATTGTTCAAATACTGTACTTAAGACGTATATTTTCCTAGTCTTGATATTGTGGGACAAAATTACTTCGAAAACTCACCTATTATGAAAAACGACTGATTTCTAATGAATTATTCAGGACTTGTCCGTAATTGTATATAAAATTGTACTCTTGCCTTTGCATTTTTTCCCAAGCAAAATGATCTATTCAACATTAGAGTGCAGCGTTGGGTATTTCAAAAGAGAACGGAAAACCATTAAACGCTAGCCAGGGTTGGTTTGAAAAAGAACCCCGCTAAGGATGAATGGAGCAATATGTTCACTGTGAACGCTGAAGGCCGTTCACTTCAGATCCTGGTCCACAGTGCAGAAGTGCATTGATACCAATGTTGACGTCTTGGAAAGACAAATTTTCTATAAGAATAAAATACTTTGGGGCTAAATCAGATTCTTGGCCATTATCACAAAATAGATTTAACACAATTTTGCATTTGAATAAATGGTGTGAACAAATTTTGGAGTCCAAATTTGGCTTAGGAAATTGAGGCGGGACTATCATAGTTCCGAAATAGTAATATAAAAATGAACCACTTTACAAGAAAGGTTTTTTTTCAGCGAATTTCTATAATCGTCATGAGGGAGACTTTTTTGTCGATTTGCTTTGAAAAGGGTGCCAAGATTCCCTGGGCCAAAGTAAGCAGATTATACAATGGCAATGTGTCTTAATTTCCGTGTACCTTCCTTGGTGTTTCCCCGTTGGAATACGAACCAAATGAGAACGAACCACCCCTGACATAATCGATTTCGAATAACTCATTACTACTGCTCGTTCTTGGGTAATGTTACGGAGAAGAAAATGTAACCTTTTGACGTCATTGTGTCGTTGTTTTGAGACATTGAAGTAGTAGCTGCATGATAATATCAGCACAAATTTGGGGAGGTCATTGGGGCACTTTTCAATACAGAAGAGGTGCTAGAAAAGCAAGATATAACTCTCAATATTAGACAAAAAACTTTTCTAAGGGTTCGAAAGTCTTTTGTAAAAATGAAAAATTCTAAAAATGAAAAACATGTCGAATAACAGCATTTTTCTGGTAAAAAGTAGTTTTTATGCATGTTAATGAGTAAAACTGTGACAGAAAATGCAATGCTACATAAACCATTCCTTTAATGGATAGACGAATTAACACTCTAATTTAATCCTTTAATTGACTACTATTAAGCCTCAAAAGTACGAGTGAGCTCTCAAAATTTGAAGATGACGTCATGTTCCTTTCCTGCTTCAACGTCCCAATACAAAAAAGGTGTCGAAAATGGAATCGTTTTGCCACGGAGGATATCGTGACAGAAACTGCAAGTTATCCAAAAAGTATTGCAAATTTGTTTTAATAAAAGTGTCTAGAGCTGATTAAAAAGAAAATGATGAAATGAAATGCCTACATTAGCGAGCTATATATTTAGAGAGAAAAAAACTGGCGCCTTGAACCTTAGTTAATTATTAAGCAACTCCTATTCTGGCTGTGACGTGCATTGCATTTACTTAAAGCAATTCCTATTAACCAACCATGGTACGTTCATTTCATATGCCAACAACGCATGGAAGACGCCCTGCATTGAAGACAGGGGTCTGCATTTACACTCGAGTAAATGGTTTTGCAACTAAATTCAAATGGAAAGGCAAGAAAATGGCTCAAAATATGTTGCCCTTTTTAACGATGGGAAACTTGGATTACAAAGAAAATGAACGATCAGTTCACCCACAGACAGTATTTTGCGGATTTCTTACGGCAAATGAATTCTCTTTTGACAGCTTTATATCTATACAATAGCTGATATGAAAGCTTCAAAGGGTCCGCCGCTCCGTAAAACCTGTCATTGCTGATGGTGAAGGTCATATTGTGTGAAAAAGTTCTGGACAATGTATCAAATTCCCCTCCTAATTAATGAGTCATTTTGTGACAAAATCTCAATTCGCCAAGGTTTTGGTTCTGCTCCTTGTATTTGATGCGTCTTGAAACCAGTCTCATGTGAAGAAGAAGGCAATTCATTGACTCGATTCCGAACTGCCAATCCTCGACCCAAGCATCCTGCTCCATTTTAGAGCGGTTCATAAGTAGAGCAAGACACTGGACGATAAATGGCCTCCAATGAAAACGCATTTTTACTTTAGCTATGGTTTAATCGACCACCACATGTGCCTAATCCTCTAAGGTATTTCCACTGCGAACGTGAATTATCCCTGCCCTGTACGATTGTTCTGCTCAGGCTTTATGGCATGCAGGAAACTAACAATTATATCCCAAACATGAACAAGTTGGAACAAAGTAAATCTCCTAAGAATTCAAAGTGGTTAGAGTTTTTCGAATTGACCAGCCTTCATGGCTATGGTTATTTATTCAGGTACGTAACATTGGTCTATAATATTCAAATAAATCCAAATGAGTCACATTTTGCAGAGAGAATAAACCCATGAGTCATACGATTGGATGGGTTTGTGTGATCATTGCATCAATGAGTTGTCTTAGCGTCCTCATGTACATGAATATTGACGAGTTTGTTCGCTCATCAGTTTCGTTCAACCTTGAAAGTGCTACAGCTCCTTTATCCGAGGTCTTCTTTCCATCCATGGTGATTTGCAACATGAATAAGTTGAGGAAATCATTCATCTATTCGTTGATCCGAGATCCTGCTTTGTCCAACGTAGAGTACCATGATCTTCTCCGAATCGTGGATCAAGTTTTCATTGAAGGACTCGACCCAAGCACTGATCAGGGCTCTCCCAATGAAGATGCGAACGATACTTTGATCATTGATGCCATATTAAGCTCTCAGGTTTATAACGATCTCTTTGACGAATCTGTCTCTCAAATTTTGAGGACAGATGCCGTTTTGGGCGACATTCCTGTTTCCAGATGGCACTTTCTCTCAACGGCTTCAATCAACAACGAGACAAGAAATGTCTTCAAACGTTCCAGCATGGTTGAACTGGCTGCGCAATTTAGAGATCGTGACATGATAACGCAACTGGATTTTGGGGGATATGGAGCTTTTTATGCTCCTGCGTTACATACGGATATCTCTGAAACTTGTGCATGGCTCACTCCATTTTGGGAGAAGCCAGATGACCCCCTTCTTTTGTCGTAAGTTCTTCAGAGGCTTAGAAAGTGACTCGGCAAGGTTGCGTGATTTGCAATTGCAATCTTTGCAGAACAGTTAGAAAAAACGTGCTCAACGGGGCCAACAACGGATTTCGAATATTATTGGATGCGGAATCTTATGATTATGGATCCAGTCTGACTGGATCAGAAGGGTTTTTCATAGCGATCCTCCACCATTTGGACATCCCCATTATGAAAAACTCAGGGATTCAGATCGAAACTGGTCAATCGGTTCTAATTTCCGTCACGCCCTCTATAATCAACACCACACTGCCTTGCAAAAGACGATTCACCCCGGAGAAACGGCAATGTTATTTTGACGATGAAATACATCTACGACATTTTCCTCCTTCGATTGGTTATCGGTAAAGCAATAATGGAATGCATTGAGGCAGTTTACTAGCCGTAACGCTCACTTTTAGAATGAAAGACCGTTGAATGACAAATGAAATGTTGCAATGGCAAAGCTAATCTCATGTACCGAATATCCCCTCATCTATCATCAATTGAAAACCCTTATTGGATGAACCTAAGCAAACGTGCTTTTATTATGCACTGAAGAAACTAACAATTCAAAAATTATTTTACGAATAACGATCAACAATCTACGGATGAAGGGGCCTAAAATTAACGCTTTAACGGACGTAACATGCAGATGAGATTAATTAGTCCCGGTTGGACCCCAAAAACATAAGGAAACCGTGAACGAAAAATTGACGTCGTTAATTACTGACTTACATATCAAATTAAAATCTTCTCTTATAGGGCAACCTCTGATTGTGCGTTCTATCTATCATTGGAAATAATTCGCCTTTTAGGTATGAAATGTCTAATTGCCTGTTCGAGGCCACACTGCAAAAAGTCGAACAAGACTGTGGCTGTATCTCGGCAAAATACAGATACAACGATCAAACTTATCCAATTTGTGAAGGCGCACAAAAGAAATGCATGAATAAACACATTGATCTTATGGGAACAGAGCGATACATCGATGATCAGGGAGTGGCCAAACTTTGCTTGGCGGCTTGCCAAGATCAGAAACACAGCTTTATGGTCACATCTGCTGGATATGCAAATGCGGAGTCATTTCATTTGGTAAGACCTAACGGAGAAATTTCATTTTGGAACATGCAATTAATTGCTTTATTGAGTACAGAGTAAAGTAAAATAGTGCTACTGGCTTGTTGAGATTTACGTAAAAAGTAATAAATGAACGATATTTTTGAAAATATTGCTGAACTAAATTGTTTTTCTGCCTTTTTGAAAGTAAAATCATTTTGGCTTTTAAGCATATAAGAATATGTGTTAGTTCGTGCTTATGGCACGGATATTTTTTTCTGATTTCCTTATTATGAATTTAAAGTTCAGACGCATTCACAGCCATATTGCACCAGAAAAGCAACGGATTGGGTTTATGAAAAATATATTTCAATCCATTGATTGTTCCATTTCAGAGTCCCGAGTTTTGCTTAGTTTTGAATAAAATTCGAAATTCTTGTGCTGGAGATCGAATTGAGAGTCTGAATGATTGGGACATTGATCTGTGTCCCACCATCCAGTCAAGTGGATCCTGGGATTGTGCAAGTCTGCAAAACAATGAGGCGGAAAACATTACAAATGCCAATCTGAAGAAGATTCATCGCAGTGTAGCTAAATACGCTCAGAGGAACATGGCTCGAGTTAATATCTTCATTGGAGATTCTTACGTCAAAAAGTTCCTCACCGAAGAAAAAATCACAGAGATCAGTTTCGTTGGAAACATCGGGGGACTTATGGGATTGTTCGTGGGTTTTAGTTTTATTAGCGTGGTGGAGTTTTTGTATTACTATCTCGTCGTCGGAAATTGCACATCACGAGTGTGCAAAAGTAAAAGGAGAAAGAGAAAAACGAACATCGAATCCAAGGGCATCAAGATTCATGAGAGCAAAATCGATGCATGGACTTAAGTCTTAGTTTATCTAACCTTGTCTCACCGCTTTGTGACCCTCTTGCATCCATATGTTTAATTGTTCTTTTCGATGTGTCTAGAATTAATTCATATATGAGTTTTAGTCTCTCCATACAAGTCCATCTTCAAAAATATCAGGTTGAACATGAATAGATACTGCTGAAAAAAATGAAGAGGTTGATGCCTAAACTGCACTTTGTCTTTTCAGCTAGAGTCGAAAAATAAAGTTTGAAAAAACATTTAAGTAAAAATATTAAACATTCACCAAGCACTTGTTCCAGTACGAACTTTGCCATGGCAATATTGTTAATATCGTGAAGGGGTGGATTGATTTTAGTCACAACACCTTGTTTTTACCAAGTCGTGAATCTTTACAGCAAAAAAGTTAAGCAAACGAGGCAGTAAGTAGAACGTAGAAATGTGAAATATTTTTTTTGTTGGTGTTTATTCAGGGACTCACAGGGATAAAGCGGGACTAATCAAAATAAAAAGAATGGTAAAATTAAGGTGAGATCCCTAGGTCTTCCCATAAACCAAACGGTTTGTTTTAGTGAGAAGACCTGCTGACTAGTGATGACTGTCCCTAGTGATGGCAGACTTCATCTTTGTCCTTTGTGGGAGCACATCTCCCAATCAGTTCATGGTGCATTGATCCATTTACTCTTTGTAACAGAAGCAAAAGCAAATTGATGGAAGAGAAAAAAGGAGGGGATAGGAAAAATGCAAAAACACTCCGAAAAAGGGCACAAAGGGAAAACAATGTATATAGTCACTGTACTTTGCTGAATGATTATGTTATGTCTTAGTTCTTACCTAAAGTGTGATAGGTAGCCAAAGTTAAAAAGGTTGAAGTGCGCTAGGTTACCGAAAAAAGCCAGAACATGTGCTTTGAATAAATAAAGCTTCCCATGGTCACATTCTACATGATTTTGTTAATAAATATAGCAAAACATTGGTGCACAAGTAATGCATGAACATTTAAAAATGCTCTGGAAAAAGGCAGAGCACTTGCAAAAAAATGTGTTTGAAAGCTGAAGAGACGCATTTTTGGGTGGTTGAGTGAATAAATTGCAAAGAGTGAGAAAGTCAAGCCATTTAGTGACCTTTGAAAAGTCCTTTGAAAAGAAAAGGAGCAAAAATCATTTTTTTCTTCAAGGAAAATAGGATAATGAATTTAAGAACTGGACTTTTTGAGCCTAAAAGGCGAAAACTGCAAAAGTAAAAACAATAAAAACATAGCAAAGGATTGACAAAGATCGGAAAAAGTAAGAAACGGATTTGTTTATTTTGGACAGCCCTGAAAGAACGCGTTGTCCCAAAATTGGACAAACATCAATGAACGATTTTTCTAACATCACAAATAATTGCCCCATTATGTGAACTAGAAATTCCATAAAGCAAAAAAATTAAAGTTGTTCCCTATGACTTTTTGAGGTAGAAAAATGCCAATTTGTGTTTGGGAATTTCTCTGGAAACTTGATAGGCCTTTTTGAACACTATGCAGTACGACTGAGTTTGAAGTTTGGAACATTGATGTTTTCAAATCGTAGCGACGAAAAAAAGGTAAAATAAAAAGCTATTTGAATGAATGCATTTCAATGGTCGTAGACACTTTATTGAACTTGATTTCGTAGTGTAATTGAGTTGGATTGTCATGCAAAAACGACTACGCAAATAAGCTAAGTCGCCTACAATAGGCCACTAAATTAACCACGTGCTTTCAAGTTTTCGATACCCAATGTGCCAAGGATGATGTCAATAAACTAGTGGTTCTAGAGTCAATTTGCTAATGACCGAAGCCTTCATTTCTAATCGATAAAAATCCGGTTTGAGAGACAGCGTATCGTCATTCATGTACAAGACTAATTACTAATTTATTTCACCATTATCGGAAGCAGCTGAAGCAAACTGTCGCCAGTCGTGTTTGAAACACCATCGTGCGGACAGGATAATTTCTGGAACCACCAAACATTGTGCCGTTCGGACGGACCAAGCCATGAATTCTTGCATCAGCCGGAGTCTACGTTAAAAAATGAAGTTCTTTCATGTGTTGTATGCACTTAAATGGGACCAAAATTGGTCCTTGGCCGTGTGGAACTCGTTTGACTTCAAATATATTTTCAAACCTGGAAATCTTGTAAATTCGGGGGCCTTTGTTGCCACCTTCTTATCATAACAAACCAGCTACTTCTGAGGCGAAACATTAATAGCGACCAGTCAGGTAAACAAATTTAAATCTTAAACCATGTTTAAAGATGTTTTACTTGGAACATTGAAGATATGAGAGAGCTCTCGTATTGGGAGAGGTTAGAAAGGTTGGGATTGTACAGTACTCAGAGAAGGTACGAAAGGTATCTGACATTGTACGTTTTCAAAAGCATTCATGAGCTCTGTCCCAACCCAGGATTTAGGGTCATTTGTAGTGACCGTAGAGGCTTAATGTGCGTTTTGAGAGCACCTTCAAGGCCTCGAGAATCCAGGCTTGTTAAAACAATGAAGTCCAACTCTCTTCTTTCTCGGGCTCCTTCATTGTTCAATTTGCTGCCCTCAAATATTCGTAGGGCTTATGTAGGGGTTGATCCAGTAGCAAGATTTAAGTCAGACTTGGACAAGTTTTTGACTAAAATTCCGGATCAACCTTATATTCAAGGATTAGCCAGATCAACCAACTCCAATTCGTTGGTCGATCAAATAATGTATATAAATAAAAGTCAAGTATGATAAATAATCTTCTCGTCTTGAACTGCTGGGATTCCAATCCCAGTAGCGGTAAGGAAGTCCGCAACATAAAAAAAAACATTAATTTTCACAAGAATAAAACACATTATGGAAATCCAAGACTGTTTTCCCCATTACACATAGGACGCTAAAAAAAGAAAAAAAAGATCGTATCATGTTTGTCCTCATAGCTTAAACTAATAAAAGAAAAAAAAATCTGAGTCAAGCAGCCGCAGCATATTAGTCAAGCATCTTTTTCCTTTTGTTACCCATTGTTCGATCCCTGGTAAACCGAGTCCGAGCCTGTTTGTGGCATATTGATAAAAACATTAGTTGCCGCTTTATTAACTTGAATGATCAACTTCCCGGCATTCCCGAGGTTGAGATAAAAGCCATGGATGGATGTGAGAAAATATTTTCATTGGGACACCCGTCATCAGATTAGTGCCCTGTATTAGATGGGAGATCAAGCGAGAGAGCTGCCGCCATCTGCCCTGTAACGAATAAACATGGCAAACACAAAGGAGTCGGCACCAATTTTTGGCAAGAGCATACTAAAATGTGTCAGGTAGCCTAAACATTTAGAGGTGAACTGCACTACATAGGCAAACAATCCTTTCATAAGCGCTTTAAACTAACGCAACTTTCGTCACGGTGATTTTGATTTTGCTATATAAAACGCATAGGAAAACATTGGAACTAAAGTAATTCAGCAATTTTGTACTTTTAGTTAACAAGTAAGCAATGGCATATTTGCCATTTGGCCATGTACTAGAAAAAACATAATCTGGAAAGCGTGAAGCACTTCTGCCAAGCTGAAGAGACGTAATCTTGAAGCGTTTTACAAAAGGCCTGATAATCAAGCCATTCAGGAAAAACATATTTGAAAAGATAAAATATTTTTTGTTAGTGATGTGAATGAATTTTACTTGGACCACCGACCATCAAATTCCGTTATTTTTGACAAAATTGGCTTTGCGTTCTGCCAACCTGAACCCTGACATTTTCATGATTGGCCAACTTTGACTACCAGTAGCTACTCTCTAGTTAATACTCAAACACTTAGAAATAACAAGATATATTCTAGGATTGCTTGCGTGAGTTGTTTATTCGAAGGTAGTTCAGTTAAGACTGATGTTTGCAAAGACACTTTATTTTCGGGTGACCACAAACTTGCAAAAACGTTCAACATATCTGGACTTTCCGTTAGAACATATTGCATGCATCCTTCTTCTTTAATTTTTAATCAAAATCCATGATTCACATTCCATGCCTTGCCGCCAACGCCGTCCATCGCATTATTCATGTGTTTTCGAAGTCCACTTATGTTCTCTGTTAATAGTATAAAATTAACCGTCGTCGGGCATGGTTCTAGCATTTCTTAGAGGTTTGACATGCACTAAAGTGCGGTATGTATTCTTTATTTACCGCATTAAAAGCAGAAACCCACCACGAATTTGCCATAACTTCCAACGTGGGCCTTAGCTATTCCAGTCTTTCTAAATGTGTGTAAAACATCTTGGCTTCGTATACCCAATTATTCTTACAAGTTAATCTTTCAGAAATCAAAATATTATGATTTCGAAAAGTGCCGAAGGTACAACTAACTGGATGGCTTGTGTCAACCAGCTCTGAAAGAACTAACAATGTGACCAATGCCATTGGTTGTTTGCAAGATGAATAATGAATTGGTCTCGTCGCCCTCGGGCTTTTCATAAATGGGCTGGGTTATAAGTGCTTTTGCACACCAAATGTCCAATCCTTTGAAAAAGACCATTTGTAAAGAATATATGTTAGACGAAAAAAGCTGATAGATTGTCTACAAAATGAAACAAAAAGCCTGTGTGGCTCGTTTGATTTCATCCATACTTACTTCGCCGACAAAAGTGACCAGATGTTGGAAGGCAAGGAAGATAGTGTATACCAGAGGACACTTAATGGAAACTTTGTGTGCTTAATTGCCTTTCCATTGAAACCATAACTTGACAATGTCCCCCCAAATAATTCAAACTATACCGTAAAATCAATTTGAAGGCGCAAATATTTGAAAAATACAAAGATTTGATATGAATACAGATTTCGCAAAATAAAAAGTTTCCCTAGAGGAGTTCAGTGTCTGCAAAGAGAACATTAAAACTTTAAGTAGGAGATAGACCATTATCAAACTTTTTTGATTTCTAGTCAATGAAGAAATCGCTTAAAAACTCGAGCCCCAATATGAGAGTCGAGTTGTTAATGCAACCAAGTTCTTGTCAAGGGCCCTTGAAGAAACATAATGTGCATATCGGATTTTGCATTACAACTTGCCTCGAGCATTTATGGATTGTCATTCCAGGTAAAAGTTGACCTGTTTGCGATGTCCAAAATCCGGAGCAAGTTCGAAGAGTATTCAAGTTCAAGGAAACAAAAATGGCTTGAGTTTTGTCGACTCACCAGCCTTCACGGTTACGGCTACTTATTCAGGTACCCTCGCAAATCATTGAAATTTCTATCTAATCCCAACAATAAAACGCTTTCCAGGGAAAATAAGCCTCTCAGTCACACAATTGGATGGGTTATTGTAATCATTGTCTCCTTGATATGTGTTAGTATTCTGTTATATATGAACATTGACGAATTTGTTCGCTCCTCCGTCTCATTCAACCTGGAATCTCCAACAACACCGTTATCCGAAGTCTACTTTCCATCCATCGTCATTTGCAACATGAATAAATTGCGGAAATCTTTCATCTTTTCATTGTTAAGAGACCCCAAATTGTCTCAAATTCCTTACCATGACCTTCTCCGAATCATCGATCAAGTCTTCATTGATGGTCGGACTAACACTACAAATCAAGCCTTGTCCGAAGAAGAAGGGAAAATCATTGACTCTATTCTTCAATCCAGGGTTTATGATGACCTTTTTCAAGAAGTTCTCAGTCAGGCTCTCAAACCGAATGCCAGTTTGGGCAATATTCCCATAGCCAAATGGCATATTCTCAATTTAGTTGATATCAATGAAGACACCATTGCGGAAATCAAACGATCCAGTGTTGTTGAAGCGGCCGCTCAATTCAGGGATGAGGAAATGATCACTCAGGTTGATTTCGCCGGCTATGGTGCTTTTTATGAATCTCGATTTACTACAGACATTTCCGAAACCTGCGTATGGTTTACTCCATTTTGGGAACGACCAAGCGATATGCATTCATTAGAGTGAGTTTCAGGTTTATTTAAAATTTTGATTAGGTTGCGTGAGTTTTCTTTGCATTGTTCCAGGACTGTTAAAAAATCTGTTCGCAATGGGGCTAACAATGGATTTCAAATTTTATTGGATGCCGAGTCCTATGACTATGCCTCGAGTGCAGCTGGAACAGAGGGATTTTCTATTGCTATTCTTCATCAACTGGACATTCCCATAATGAAACACTCGGGGGTTCAAATCGAAACCGGCCAATCCGTTCAGATTGCCGTTACGCCCTCTTTGATTGAAACAACGAATCCTTGTAAAAGAAGGTTTACCCCGGAGAAACGTCAATGTTACTTCAAAGATGAAATCAACCTCCGACATTTTCCTTCAACTCTTGGTTACAGGTAATGGTCACTCAACATCCTTTCGTTAATTCTGAAACCACCCACAGCCAAATGTCGTCTGATTTGACCCCATGAGAATCTTTGTATTTCATTCTGTGTCTAGATATGAAATGTCCAATTGTCTTTACGAGGCTACACTGCAAAAGGTTGAGCGAGAGTGCGGTTGTACCTCAGCACAATTCCGGTATGAACATATTCAGCCCCAGTATCCATCTTGTGAAGCGGCCAACAAGAAATGTATGAATGATCTGATTGATCTCATGGGAACAGAAAGAACCATTGATGATGAAGGAGTCAACAAGCCTTGTTTAGCAGCTTGTGAAGACCAGAAGCACAGTTTGATGGTCACATCGGCTGGGTATCCAAATGCCGAATCATTTTATTTGGTAAGATACCCATTCGAATTATTTGGTCCTCTACACATGTATTATCTGTGAACGTCGGCATGATTTTCATTTTTGTTTCAGTGTCCAGATTTTTGTCTTGTTTTGAGGAAGCTCCGAAAATCATGTACTGGAGATCGGATTGAGAGCTTAGAAGAATGGGACGAGGAGTTATGTTCCATCATAGAGTCCAGTGGATCCTTGGGTTGTGAGAGTCTCCAAAATAATAAGGCCACGAATATAAGTAAAGCCAATCTAGGGAAAATTCGCCGCAGTGTGGCGTATTACGCTAAGCGAAATATGGCCAGAGTAAATATCTTCATCCGAGATCCGTATGTCCAAAGATTTCTCACAGAAGAAAAAATCACAGAGATCAGCTTTGTTGGGAACATTGGAGGACTCTTGGGACTGTTCGTGGGTTTCAGCTTTATTAGTGGGGTTGAATTCTTATATTATTTCTTTGTGGTCGGAAACTGCACCCGACGAATGTGGAAGGGCTCCGAGAAACACGTGGAACCAGATAAAGTAATCAATCAAAAGGATACAATTGGTCAATGGACAGATTTTCCTCCATTGGGCAAAATGGAGTCACACACCAGCTCGGCTCAAAGTATTCATGTTTTGTTTAACAACCGCCCAAAGCTGATACAAGTCAAGGACATAATTCCATTTGATAAATAAAAATAAAAATAATAAAATCATGCCACCAGTGTCAATTTTGTCTTCTTGTTTTAAATCGGGTAAACAGAACGATTCACTGATCCAAAAAAGAACTTGCCACAATGGTGAATTGGCACATAGGAAGCCCCACTACAAAACAAAGTCCAATTCATCAAAGGGTTAAAGGAGAATTGATGGAGCTTACGTGAGTTTTCAAAGGTCAGGCTGTCCATCAATATCCAACTACACTTATGGGATTCAAGTTTGGTAACACATCAAATCTTAAACAACCCCTGGATATGACGAGGTAGACGGACGATCTTTTTAATGATTCAATATGATGTTCAGTATTTTTGCTTTCTAACGGTTTCGTAACACACCTCAATCTAATTGATTCATTTTGTGACACAGCCTTGACGACATGGCTTGCACCAAGTTCCATATATGAAAGAATATTGGTATTGCAACGGTTCGTATTTGATATATTCTTTTACATTTACGATTGGACTAATAAAACTCATTCAGTGCGGAGTTGATTTTCAGAGCAGGCTTGGATCCAGCCAATTGTCAAAGTAACATATTATCCTCTGTGGTTGTTGGTAATGTTAATTTAGTGCTTTCACAGGTTATGGTGAGTCTACAAAAGAAACATTTTGTCAATAAGTTTGCCAAATAATTTCGGAAATGTTTGGTATTTGACAAACAAGTCTTCTGTGAGGCGCCTACAAGTGAAATTACCCGATCAAAATAGTTTGACAAATATTTTGATTTCGATTTCTAATCAGGTAAACTTATAACAAAAGGTTTTGCAGGGCTTTGCGTTACCTCCTGATCTGATGCATTCCCGCTGAGAGAGTGCTCAATGAATTCAATCATCTTATTCAAGTACTCAATTAGGGGGTAACGCAAAACTGAAACGTCTTCTAGCTAGGTTTCAGAGAGCTTTCCTCTCCCCTACTACCGAACTCGATGGTCTACACGAGAAACATTTTGTCACAAAGTTTGCCTAACAATTTCGAAAATATTTGGTATTTGACAAACAACTCTTCTCTGAGCCGTCTAGTCAGATGAACTTGCAAGTGATCGTATCATTTCTCAATGGGTCTTGAATTCTATCAATATTTTTGTTATGCACAGTAAATAAGATGATAGTTTAATGAACATAAGGAAAACTGAGGAATGAAAGTTGAAAAAAAACCTATGGGCACTATCATGACGCGAATGTTTTGCTTTCCAAAAAGGTCCTTTATTTTGCCAATTTCATTCTGCCAGTTCATATGTTGGCTGAAACCGATTACTACTTGAAGGCATGTTTTGCCTCTTTCTATGAACTTTACCATAAGCCACCTGATGATTCACTTGTAATAACATTTTTGTTTTCAAAAGGTTTTCGAAATTAATTTTGACTATAAATCATAAACCAACTATTTGGAAACGAATACCCAGCCTATTTTCCTACTCATTATAGCCGTCACTGAAGGGACAGCAATTCTCCTATAATATCACAAGCTATTAAATAGCCAAGTACGGGTCGAAATATGACAACCATATATAGTCCAAAGGTCATTTAAGAAACGTAAAGACAATAATATAGTAAGATCATTAAACATAATTAAGATAATTTGGATATATGTACACAGGTAACATTACAGATGGCAATGACTAAATAGAGTTTAGTTTTATAGAACAAATAAGGACCCGCCCACAAGAATAGACGCCATTTGACAAGGAAGATGATTGCCATGGGTCGCATTAAGGTAATGATGAGTTATTGAGAAGGACTCGATCCGTTGAGATCCGACTGATCTGGCTTTCATGGCTAAAAATTGGCGGGCGGGAAAAGGACGGGAGAATGTAAAAAAGTGATGGCTGGTCTTAGGGCTTGGGTCTCAAGGGTGTAGCGGATCGATCAAGGCCGTGTGTGCCAACCGAGGGCTGAATGGCGCCAAATAACAGTTGGCCAAGTATGTGTATAGGCCGATGATTCCGTTGTCTCTGATGATATGATTCAACTTCAATCAAATCAGTCTTCGGACGAGGTCAAGGAATCCATAATGGTCGTTAAAAAGTGAACTTTGAAATGACAGCTGTCAAGCTGCTTTGCATACTGTAGCGTTATTCATGGAGGCGTTAGAGCAAAGTTCAGGGCACAAGTCTCTCATCATCTCTCATGGACCTGTCTGGGGCCGATTTGGCAGTTTGCCTCCAATTATTGAATGATTAATTTATGTACAAACGGGTTAGATAATACGATTTTGGATTTAAATTATCTTTAGGAAACAAGTATTAGTGTGGGATGCTTTTATTAATCATGGAGTCCAGTTTCGTTTTTGCTTGTTGCGCAAGTATGAATGCCACATGGATTTATGCCTACATTCAGGCTCTGTTTGTGTGTTTAGAGATCGGTTGAGCCCTTTCCAACCCAGCCCAGCTAAAACTATTGCATTGAACCATTATTGCTTAAGTTCTTTTCTTGTGGGGGTCAGATGAATGGATCTTACAATTTGACATACACCAACTTGCCCTCCTAGATCAATTCCCAACACTTAGTTTCTCATAAAATCAATTTAATGGATAAACGGTTTCTGTGGATTCGAACCCGCGACATTTTTTATTCCAACCAAGAAAATCTTCAAAAGTTACAATGCGCCACGTCTTGCACGAAAGGCAACCAACGCAATCTCTAGTGTATGCAAGCTGCCGAACTGTCATCTCAGAGTTCATTTCTTAACCACCATAGGAATCCATCCAGCTTTGGGTTGGCTCGCTCAAGTCATGCTCATGGGACAAATGTAAATGAAGGGGGCCGGGTCCATGGCCAGGCTGAGCCCGAGGACAGGCCTGGGTGGGTGGGTTCAATGGGATTGAGGCTTCAATTGTCTGGACGGGAGAAGATGAATTCGGGTTCCGGAGATGGGTGTTGATCGATCATCAACCATCGTCGATGGGAGATGGGAGTGTGACTACCAAATTAAGTGAGAGTTGGATGAGATCTGATAACTTTGTTCATTGATTGACAATTCCAGGCCCCTTTGTATTCTTGGGTTAGGGGTGGGTGTCCTCCTGTGCCAAAATAAACCACAATCAATTCATTTTTCTTTACTATAAATCATCATGGATCGAGTGAATTAAGGTTTATAATGGCTGCAAATGGACACCTTAGTTCGAATGTCTGGTGAGGATGCTGTCGTCCAGGAAACATTTTCTATTTAACAAACAATCTTTGAACATGTTCAAAGATAGAAATATTTGTGATGTGGCTGACAATGTTTGTGATATGCCCAACTATGTTTGTGAAATGGTTAATTAACACACCATTACTAGTACACCAGGAGAGCCTGAAAAGTTCTATGGTCGTTACATGTCTTCCATTCTTGGGTCAGCTGCCACTCTCGCGACATGTAGCTGGTTTAAGTAAAAACGTTGCCAGACTGTTTCTCTTCCAAGTACAGTCGGAGTAATCTAATGAAATATTATACCAATATAATCTTATGAAAAACTGGATTCAGAAAAGATTTAGAAAGTAACAATCTGAAATGCCATATCCATAAATCAGCTTGTCTTCAAGTAAAATTTGGCAGTGTCCTTGAAGAAAATATTCAATGATCCGTGTCATAATAGAATTCTTTCTTATACAGTGCATCAGTCCAAAATCTGTTTTGGAAACGTTTTAGTTCTACTGATTGTTTATATTTTTGAAGTAGAGCCACTTGTCGAACCTCGCGCGTCACTGAATCCAGGGTCCCCAATGGGGACCAAATCATTAACCATGGGAGGCTGTAACTAAGGCTGCCAATTTACTTTTTTCTTTGCCATATGACAGTACTGGTGGAATGTTGGAAACCTGTTGCCTCAAAAACTAACCCTGCTTTTCCTTTCATCAAACCAGGGTTGCTGTTTGCTCAGACTTAACATTTTACGCGGCAATGTAATTGCTCAGTGCCTCACTTTTCTAGTTTTTCGGCAACCTTGATTTTGAAAATGTCTTTGATCCCATCACTAGTATTTTCACCATTGGCAACTTGGTGACTTAAATTGAGTTGGTGGACGCATACAAATCTCTAATGGAAAAGATTCCCATTGCAACCAGTTTTTCGCTCTTGCGTTTATGAAAAGGAAATCCAAGGGATTGAGCAAATTTCGAATCAGTGTTGTTTTTGGTTGAAGAAAGTCATCTATTTCCAACTTTGGACTTTGTGCCTTGAACATTGACTGAACATTGTACAAAGTTATTGCAAATCCTAAAAGTGTTTCATCATTGGCCAAATGGCTTCAGAGCATATTTGGATTTAAGATAAGTTTAAATCATAAGATGAACTGCAGAGACCATAACAATGAGTGTTGGCTTCACATTTTAATACCCTTGACCAAGGACGGCTCTACCCTGAACACATAGTCACCCTAAAAATTAACAACTGCGAGACATTGAAAGCCCTAAATTTGAAGCAAACGTGCTCTGGTCCTGTGAAATCAGAAATGAAATGCGCTTATAAATCATTGTGTGTGACCACCACTCAATGACCCGCCCTTGGGTTGACCGCAATACCATTTTGTCAAACCATTTCAAGAAGTTGGCCAACCTGACCTGTCCCCTCACACTGAATTAGAGCCATTGAAGATATCAAATCCAATATCCTCTGATTGTTTGTTCTATGCTTAAAAACATTGTGTCACAAGATCCAGATAGGACTCAAAACTGAAGAGAAAGGTATGTATGATCTTTCATTCGTGACCACCACTCAATGACCCGCCCTTGGGTTGACCGCAATACCATTTTGTCAAACCATTTGAAGAAGTTGGCCAACCTGACCTGTCCCCTCACACTGAATTAGAGCCATTGAAGATATCAAATCCAATATCCTCTGATTGTTTGTTCTATGCTTAAAAACATTGTGTCACAAGATCCAGATAGGACTCAAAACTGAAGAGAAAGGTATGTATGATCTTTCATTCGTGACAAAGTGTCCCCAACTGTGACCCAAGCAGCCTTATATTTGCAGGCCAGAGACTGCCCATCCTTATTTCCCAGGACTTGGCCATCCAAAGACCAAAGCCCTGTCATCAAGACTTGTGAATGCAAGCAACCTAGGGAGCTTGATATGGATTCATTAAAGCTAAGAAAGAGGTTGACTAGCCTGAACTAATTGTTGGAAAGTGTTGTCACTTACTCTCCTATGTGATAACAGATATGACTGACAAGCCAAGTTTGTTTGCTCTCAG
This sequence comes from Tigriopus californicus, assembly GCF_007210705.1. Lineage (NCBI taxonomy): Eukaryota > Metazoa > Arthropoda > Copepoda > Harpacticoida > Harpacticidae > Tigriopus > Tigriopus californicus. Next base: position 2,625,453 of record NC_081441.1, on the reverse strand, counting down.
GTCACTGACCAAGATGAATCATTTCATTGGCCATCAGTCCCCACATTGTCAATGGCATTCATGATACCCAGAGAGAGCATTAAGAGTTTCTACAAATGTTGCAAAGAGCCAGTCGGAATTTCAACTCTATCCCCAGACGGCCATCACCAACCTGTTTCCAACTTGAGACCCCAACTAGTGGACCAATACTCCTATTTTCTTTTAATTAAGGTGAAGTGTTTGTAATTAGGCCTTGGGAACCCATTCTATATTTTGAGCCTAAACTGTAAAGTTGTTGGCCTGCGTGGTGACCTGGCCTATAACCACATCAATCATAATGTTCTTCAAAAAAAGTGGAAGAAATGAAGAAAACCAAGAAATGATCAGTTTACCCTTGATACATATTGAATTCATATGAATGATGGGTGTGAAGTTTGTATTGTTTGGTCTTTTGATTATGAAATGCATTTGAAAAAGACATTGAGTTACCTCTATTTAAATGTATCTGATATATTTCTGTCAGCACATTTTTTTTTAATTCTTCAAGTTTGCCATCCTTCAGAATTAATGAGGTGCAAAGGCTTTGCAACAAAAATCTTCTAACCACACAATTTTATCTCATTATTCTGAAGGGCTCGTAGTTGTTATGACCATATAAACTATAAATTATGACACTTCTTAGATTATATCTTTTATGGCTGAAGGGTGCATACCTGCCAAAAGCAACTAGATTTCGGTTCAAGTAATTACCATGAATAGAATGGTGGTAAAAAGGGAGGAATCAAACATTATAACAATGTAGCACATTGCCTATTTTACATTTCTGGGTATTTTATACATTATACACCCAGTTTGATAACAACATATCACCAGACTAGGTGATGAAAATAACATTAGTCATAAACGTTATTGATCTGAATTCCAAGGTTTTAACAAAACTCACATGTTTTTTGACCTAATGAAGAGCAAGTGCACATTGCTCTTTCGTTTTCTGCCCTCTGGGCACAGTCCACCTCCATGTCTAGAGAACTCCTTGCCTTGACCATAAACCACTGAAAATTATGGACGTACCTCGACAAAGACTAGTGATGGGGATCAAATTGATAATCACGGGAGGTTGCGACCAGGGCTACCAATGTACATTTTAATGGCCTATGACATTACTGACGGAATCTCTGAAACCCATTAGTCATTGTCAAGAAGTAACCCTGATTTCTCTTTAGTCAAACCAGGGTTGCCTTTGTGTTCAAACCTAAGTGTTTACGTTGCGATGGAATGGGCGGGTGCTTTCGCTATCCACGTTTTCTGGCAACCTTGAATTTGAAATTTGATTTGATCCCATCACACAGTAGGATTCTAGGCATAAGAAGGTACATACGATGCTTACAACGAAATTGACACCTCGGAAGTTGCTATGCATATCAACTACTTGTCAAAAAAGTTCAACATGCTCTACTTTTCAAAAAATATTTTTGTAAGCATTTGGCTTAATGACCTCATTTTATTCTAATCCTTAAAATTGCCAGGTTTTCGAAAAGTGGTCAGTAGACCAATTCATCATAATCGATTACGACATAAAGCAAAATGTTTGACAAAGGCCAACGGTGTACGGCTTTTATACTAAATATGTTATATCTTACGAAACAAAAATGTTAACCTGATCTATATAATTCTGTCAAGCTTTTGGGTGTATTGCATGATGAACAAGCATTCAAAGAGTCGGCAGGTCATTTGCTTAATATGTCTCGACCAAGTCACAAACTTCGGGGCTGTAATAAAAGAAGGCAGCCAACTTCACCGAACCATTCAAGAGTTGATCATCAACAGATACCGGGTGGACGATCCCCGACTTCCAAATGGGTTGTGCTCAAGCTGCTCAAGCTGCCGGAGAAAAGTTCAGAAGCTTGGAAGAATGGATTTCTCTCCCATGTTTCCTAAACTCCCCAACTATTCTTCAATGATGAACTTCAAGCCCCTTCGTTCATGCTCAGGAAGCACTTGCAATTGCTTCATATGTGTCCAAGCCACAAGCAGAGTTTTATTTGGGAAGAGGAAAACCCTTACAAAGATGGCCAAATCAGGGCAATTTGCAAGAAAGGTAGCCAAACAAGATCTTGGTGTTCCTAAATGTGATTCAGTGGTTGGGCGCTTTGCTTGCAAACTTTGCATGATCTGTTTCCTAAAGATAAACCCAGGCTCCAATCATCATTGCAATGTGGCCAATGTCGTCACCAATTTGAAAACGTTGGTCCCAAGTGGCGTGCTTCAAATTGCAGCTCAAGACCATGCTAGCAAGAACTTGGCCGCTATTAATCCTTCATTCAATGGCGGCAGTACCAATATCACCACAATCCAATAGGCAACTTCAGGTCGTGGAGCAACATGGGTCAAATTAGATCAAGATCTGAAGAAGGCGCTAAATTGGAAGCGTAGCATGGTTGGTATCAAATATCTGGACAACATTTGTGTTGAAGCTGAAATGTCATGTAACAAAATAAAAATCGTTGCTCAACATCTCCGCAAATCCGCTCAAGTTGAGCCCCACTTTGCCAAGCATCTTGTTTAAGAGAACAACAAATATCAAGACTTTTTCCGAGCTATGGATCTGGTGATGGATCAAGATCATTCAATTATAGCGGTAATTTGCACAAACGCCCATGATTTCCTGATCTCAATCCTTGAAGAGCAAAAAGTGAGGAAAGAAGATGTACTTCTGCGCCTGTCAATTGATGAGGGCAAAGGATTTTTAAAGATCACGTCATCCTTGGTACTCCTTAACAAAACAATGGCTCATTTCAAGTCCGAAGGAGTTGAGCGGACTCAAATATTAGCTTTAAGTCCTAGCAAGGAATCATACGACACAATTAAGATGTTATTGGACCAACTTGATTTAAAGTCAGTTCTGGATGAGTTTCCTTACTTGGCCCTGGCCCAAGATCTTAAGTGCATCAACACATGCCCGGGTATAGGATCCCATGCAAGCACATTTCCCTGTGCCTTTTGGCATTGGGAAAATGGAAAGTGAGAAGGAAAAAAGCAAGAACAAAGTGTGGGTTCAATTAGATCCGAACTTGAGCGATTCCAGGCAAACAAGACAGCAAAAAAATGCTATAGTGTGCAACGTCGACCATTGATATTCATGGAAAACAGTTCGAACGATAAAATATTAGACTTGGTTTCATTACCGTTCCTTCACAGTCTACTTGGAATTGTGAATAAAACGTACCAGTCCTTAGTAAAGGACTTTCATCTGGCAAAAGAGTGGCCGAAAGCCTTGTCTATTCGTCTGGAGCACTACCACGGAGGTTCTTTTGAGGGCAATGAGTCAAAAAAGTTGTTGGATAACCTTCATATTCTTCAAAATATTGTAAACCGTCATGGCTATCGAAATATGGTGCAATGTTATGTCAATGTTTTTGAAAGCTTCAAACTCATTATCGATTTGATTTACGATCCTCCAATTGACCTCAAGGCTCTGGGTACCTCCATCTAACACTTCAAAGAGGCCTGGAAGGTCACCAAGATGAATTTGACAACCAAGGCCATCGTCATAGACCACTTGTTAAGTTTCTGCCATCAACGAGCCAATATCAGCATGGCTGTTTATAGTGAACAGTTGCATGAAGCCGTTCAACATGAATTTGACAAAACCTGGGCAAGATATTTGGTGAAGGAAACTTGCAACCCTCGCTAAAAGAATGCTCTCCTTCATGCTGTCCTAGATTTCAGTGGACAACACGCCAAACAATTCAATTCACGGCAGACTGCATTAACAGGATCCAGTGCACCATGTTCAATTATACCGTTTCCCTCATGATCAGAATCAATTCTTTGTTCTTTCTATTTACCTTCATGCAATCAGTGTTACCCAAAACCTTAAATACAGTTCATTTATTTGTTACATCAGAAGCGAGGGTGAGTCATTTGTAGGGAGATAATTTTACATAGAAACACTGTACGCCTCCAAAACGGTGTCTTCTTTTTTCATGTCAATGAAGTTACATGGTTATTCTACGATAATTATTCGATCGGCAGAGATCATAAGGGCGGACCCAACGAATTGGTTGATGTGATGGAGTAGGTTGAATAGAAATTGAGCGCAACTCCATTCCATCCATTAAGAATGAAAACATTTGAGTTTTCAGATTCAGCTTGTTAATCAAAACATATCTGGCATTTAGACGGTCCACATCTCGCAAGCCTGTAAGGTTGAAATTTGCTAAGGTGTAAATGCCAAATGATTGAAAAATAATATTTTTTTTAAAGGTACAGCAACTTAACATTTCGTCAGCAAAAAGATGATACGTAGACAAACTTCTAAGGTCAAATGAATTTCGTTGTAAGCATCGTATATACCTTCTTGTGCCTAGAATTCCACCGTGATCACTAACAAAGACTTGGCATGGCAAGAAGCCAATTCAGCCGCAATTACCTTTAGGCTGGCTGTAGAGGCTTTGGTCCGATTTGTTATCCAAGATGTCAGGGCTGCCAGGCATATGTTGAAAACTTTGTTTTCTTGAGCTTCAAGAAAGCTCTGGACAGGGCGAACCTACAGTATGACAAGACTAATGGTGCAGCCCTGATGAATAATCTTGATCATCGAGATACGTCCATAATTTTCAGTGGTCTATGCCTTGACTCATCTGTGTTCAGCCTTAGCTACTTGGTAATACGTCGTACTTCCAGTCCATAGTGTTTATTGCGACGGAAACTCAAGCACTACCTAACGGGCATACCGAGTGTGTAGGGGTGAAAAATTGATAGTAGAAAACAGAAGAAAAAAGGAGGGGCTCACTGAGACAAGCGGCGTGTCCGAGGATACAAATTTACATTGAACATCTCAAGTGTACACTTAGATCCGTTAATTTAAGTCCTTTTGTAAAGACGCGAACATTTTCGCTCTCGCAGATTTGTGGGGCTGAGCTTGTTCCATGGTTTCAGCACTCGTATGGCAAAGCACCACTCTCGGATCACGAAACGAATAAACGGGATCCTCATTTCAGGCGGGGCTCGTAGAGTGCGAACACCAGGCACTTGGTCATCCCTGTCATCCCACAGTCTGTTCAGGCTTTTGCTGTACCCTTGACATATATGCACTGATTGCCCCTCTGGATGCAATGAACACAATCTCTCGCTCGGCCTGCCGTCTGTCTGATGAAGGTTGTCCCCATGTAATGATATTTCCACTTCGTTTTCGACACCATCCACAGTCTCGAAAATGATCACAGTTTCTCCCAGTTAAGGTGTTAAACCAACAATTCTTGTTGGAATTCAAATACGTAAAGGAGGTTGGACTCGGCTAGCCAGGATCGAACCATGGGTAGCATGATAGAAAGCGGACGCTTAACTAAAAAAGAACTTGCGGCTTTTAACCTCATACTGAAAGGGATATTTGTGAACAAGAAAGAAGATGTTTTGACAACCGTTGTGTGCTTAAATCTTTTTAGAAACTTTGACATCTGAGTTGTAAGTTCATGCTTAATATTCCTAGGACTCAGCAAGTCCGATTTGACCGACCAAAATTTAGACTATTTTGGTGCCTGGCAAATGTTCAACCTCCAAGCAAACAAAGGCTGTTAATTTGTTTTTGATTGGCATGATATTTCATTTTGCTTTCAAGGTCCGTAAATAGATTCAAATAGGCCTCGCTCTTAAGAGGTAAAAACTCATCCAAATTAGCATTGTCATTTTGAATTATTTGAACCGTCATTCATAAAAATGTTTCAAGGGGCTTCTTGCATTACGTCACCAGAAAAAATAGTGAGGTCATGATTCCAGGATATTTTCCGGTTTTCAATGTGACCTTTTTTATTTTTAATCATTATCTTATTGGATTTTCGCACCCCACTTTTTGATTAGTGGATATTTAGAGCGTATCAAAATTAACAACGCTTAGCTAGCCGTTCCAATGGTTTACTTTATACTTTTATACTTTACTTAACACTACTTTCTAGCTTACATAATCCATC
>NC_081441.1:2612851-2619472 GCF_007210705.1 Tigriopus californicus | reverse complement strand
TTTTATACTTTACTTAACACTACTTTCTAGCTTACATAATCCATCTTGCGAATATGGGAGCGTGTATCTAATGAGATATAACTTCACATTCTCATCATTTTTGGTTGTTAAGGAGACATTTGAAAACATCTGCTCCTTTAAAAAAAGCTGTTGCTTTGACGGGTTTAAAAAGGCGATGAAATTGCAAAAAATGTATCAGTTTTAAGGGGCCAAATTTTTAAAGGGTCTCTTCATAAAAGTTTTTCAATTTTTTCCTGTACCCAAGCATTTTTAATTTTCTGATTCAAATTCGAATATTTATTCAAAATTCTCGAAACAGGTGTGTAATTAGATTGAATCTACGCCCTTTCTCTCTTGTTGGAATGTAAAATGATATCTATACATAAAAATTGCCCACTTTCGAAACTTTCAGAAGTCCTGGAAAAAACGAAGAAAAGAAGGGAAAGACATAAAGTAAAATCATAAAATGATTGAGAATGTTCCGTAAAGTAAAAAAAATAGTGTGGCAATAATGACCGAAAAAGGCTAAAAGATGAGAAAAAGGCTCAAAATCTGATTTCGGTCCAAGGTACTATTTTCCAGGTTTTGACTTTGTTTTCAAGGTCATGTTGGTTTTGCAATACATATATTTTTTACAAATCAGAATTAACAATGTATTAGTAACCAGAAAGACATACAGATGAAAAGATAGCTTAGGGAAACTAGTTTACTTTCATAAAAATGCACTGCGGGTGGCGTTTTTGTCCCTCATATCTTTTTCTTCCACAAACGGCTTGCAGGTTAGTCTACTGTAAAACGATCAGGATGAGAAAAAGGCCACTTGTCTGGTTTTACATGTTTAACCCTGTACCTCTACTTCCCACTTTTAATTAGTTTCAACATACTTTGAGACGATGATCGTCATCAAGTATCCTTAAATATATCATTTCTCCTAAGGCATAGCTATAAAAAAAACTTTGGTCAAAGGTTAATCATTTTGATCTAACTTTGTCTATTACATTTTATATATTCAATGCAATAAGATTTTTGTAATGCCGCTCATTTGGATTGTATTTGTTTGTGCATCTCAGGGCAGTAAAATAGATTCGGTTGCATAATGTAGAGATAATGGTGTATTACTTAACCATGAACTTTATCAAGGTAAACGTGGTACACAATGTACGGTAAGTAGTAGAATGAAATGGAATGAAGAATTTTTATCCGCCAGAAAGGTTGGCACTATCTCTGAAGTACTGGTAGGTGTAGACTGCCGAATTAGAATATACGTCAAGAAAATACCAATCCTTTCACATTCTAATGCACATGTGTTCGCCGTTGTAACAGAATTGCTTCATTGATTATTCTCAATTGAGCGCGGAACCGATCCTCCTGGCTTTTAAGCTTCAGTGGAACTTTTTAAATACATGATCTGACATTTTCTTTGTTTCCAGAAGTAATTCACTCAGAAGTATCCATCATCCGCAGCCCATTGAATCAATCAAAAGATTAGCTATTTCTTTTTCAATTCCATGTCTTTGGAGTAGAATCTAGAAGCCACAAAAGAGCGAGGCAAATCCAGCCTGCATTTCTAGCCCTTATAGGTTGCTTGATTAGATATGAGTCTCATGAAAAATTCGTATCTTGACGTTATTGTTTTCCTCAAAAAAAAGGACCGATTCACATTTTCGTCAGCCCTGATGTGCCCTGATCTGTTGGACAACAGAAACGTTCTGAGTCGTTGAAAAACAATCGCCAGTGGTCGACGATGGCAAACCGAGCCACTCGTCAACTAATGTTAATGGCTTTTGAAGATTGGAGGGAATTATTTAGTATGGTAACGGACAGATGAATATTACAGTTGTTCCATTGTTCCTGTTAGTCTGAAGGGTCCATGACATGAAGAGACTGGCACCCAAGTGACACGGGGTACAAAGTTTGTATTGATATTAGATTGATTTATCAGAAGACTTTCGGTTGGACATGATTCGTGATGTCAAAGAGAGGCGTTCCCAGAGTGAACCACCCAAGACTGAGGATCTCCTTCCTAGTATTTGGGCGGAGTATTGCGACCGGACAAGTCTGCACGGATTCAAGTTCCTCAGCGGGTAAGCTTGTCATTTCCCAGTGGACCAATCAACAAATGGTTGGTTGGTTAATTGTTTTGGAACGGAATTAGTTGATTGATTGATTGGCAACAGCTTCAGGGGTACGATGATCCTTACCATTAAATATGTACATGAGTATCGAAAGGGCCTCAACCTCAAAGGCAAAACGATTAACTCAGATCAAACTTGTTCCTTTTCCCTTATCCCTTTGACTCTACGTAATTCAAGGGAACTCGTTCCTCTTACCATCTTAAAAGCAATGTTCTGATCCCTTTTAGGCGAGAGAGCTCCAAATTTCATTCAATAGGATGGGCATTTGTCATTCTATCCTCGTTCATCGCGGTATCGATTCTGGGCTATGTCAACGTAGATGAATTTGTCCAATCCTCGGTCTCATTCAATTTGGAATCCCCTACCACACCCTTGACCCAAGTGTACTTTCCATCTATCGTTATTTGCAAAATGAACTTCTTGCGAAAGTCCTTCATCTACTCATTGTTAGAGGATCCAGCTTTGACTAATGTGACCTATGAAGAGCTTCACCAAACCATTGCAGACATTTTCATCGAAGGAACATCTAACCAATCTTTGGATAGTCTGACGAGGCAACAGGAGATTGTGGACCAAGTTTTGAATACGACGGTCTACCTCAACTTGTTCGAAGAGATCCTCAATGATTCCCTGGTCGAAGAGGCGTCATTTGGCAACATCCCCATAGCCAAATGGCGATCCCTCGAAATAGCCGATAGAAGCCCTGACAACTTGGACAATCTCAAGCGATCTGCTATCGTCGAACTCGCCTCTCAGTTTCGCGATGGTGAAATGGTGGCGTGGATCCAGTTCTCGGGTTTCGGAGCCTATTACGAGCCCGGTTTTGGTACGGACATTGGCGAGACTTGCTCTTGGCTCACTCCATACTGGATGGAACCCACTACCATGCTGGATTTAGGGTAAATCGATTGTGTGCACGGTATTGCCCATGAAAAGTACTCCCAAAAGGACCTCTTTCCTCAGGTCTGTCCCTTCGGTGTCCAATGGAGGGAACAACGGGTTCCAAATGCTTCTGGATGCGGAATCCTACGACTATGCCTCGAGTCCCTCGGGATCCGAAGGCTTTGTGATTGCCATGCTTCATCACCTGGACATTCCAATCATGAAGCACACGGGTATCCAGATCCAAACGGGTCAATCCGTTCAAGTGGCCGTATCGCCCACTTTGATCGATACCACTCAGCCTTGCAAACGGAGATTCTCCCCCAAGAAACGGCAATGCTATTTCCAGGACGAGATTGACCTTCGACATTTTCCACATGATCAGGGTTACAGGTATGGCGCGCAAGCTTTAAATCAAATGTTAGGCAGGCATATTCTAAGCGGGAGGCTCTTAGTTGAGTTTCTTATCCCTCCTATGGGTTGGGCCATTGGCTTGATTTGGTACTCAGTACGAAATACATTATTTAGTACATGTAGTACGATGTATTATTATTACTGGCAAAGATATTGATATATGCTATCATAATTCCTGGTACAAATTTACATTAATTTACTGATTGATTTGGCTTTTGAATATACCAGGCAATTACCAATACCATCCATTTTTGGCTAAGTGTATTTGAAAATATGATTTATCTTTTCCCTTTTATTAAAACAAGATGATCGAAGAACATATTAATACCGAATTGGATAATTTGGATAGCACTATTGCAAAGAATAGACTTGAATCCAGTAGATCCAGTTGATCCAGTAGCAAGATTTAAGTCAGACTTGGACAAGTTTTTGACTGAAATTTCGGATCAACCTTATATTCAAGGATTAGCCAGATCAGCCAACTCCAATTCGTTGGTCGATCAAATGATATATATAAATAAAAGTCAAGTAAAATAAATAATCTTCTCATCTTGAACTGTTGGGATTCCAATCCCGGTAGCGGTAAGGAAGTCCGCACAAAAAAAAGAACGTCGTAGTCTTTTCCGTAACTGATGTTTGCAGTTTTCAGTGAAAACACTTGAAGAAAAGGATCTTCTGAATTTTCAATTGCATATTTTGGGAAAATCTTATTTTCTACAGGGTGTAAAGAAATTAAGGGCCTCCATGGCTGTTTTTTGCAACATTTCTCCCTGCTCAAAGATTTTTTTGACATTAAACCACAAGCATTCATTAAGAGAAACTGTTAAGTACCTAGTGACATATTACAAATGGTCTATCGATATCCTGGTGGCGATGGGTAACCCTCTGATAGAGTGCCGACAAAACAATGTCTGAAAATTCAAGTGAGCGCTGTCTGAAGGTCAGAACCAAGGTTGAGGGCATCCTGAAGGCCGGTAAAGACATGGGAACGTTGGTGAGCCTTTCAGTGATCATCCTCAAACCATTTGAAAGTGGAGACCCTCATGCAAATGCCATAAATCCTTTTAGAGCAGACCGGCCAATGGCCGACATCTGGATTTTCAAGACTCAAAGTTTAGGTGGGCAAACATCAGATGGTTACCAATTTACTTTGGAGGAAAATCGGATCATTGGTGGTATGGTGTTAGGTTTTTCAATAATCCCTTTTATTGAAAACTGGAGATTCAATCTGATAAAATCATTCTTTGAGTTAGGGGGTTGGATTTTCAGAAGCGACAAAGAGCGGCCCTTAATTTCTTTCCACCCTGTTCATCCCTAATCCTGACTATTTTAGATATCTTCATGTCCTTTCTCCTAATTTGAGAAAACAACATAGCATTATTAATAGATGGGGTGGGGCATCAAATATGGTATACGTTAAATTCACCCATTAGATAAAAAGGTAGTGCAAAATCCTTTCTTGGTATCAATTGAGCACCACATTTTACAACTGGCTGCCATGCGCTCTTTCAAGGTCTTACACATTTGATTACAAAGTATTGAGTTTCAATCGAGACTTAAATCAATTTTGTGAGAAAACCCAGACTAGAATTTCGTTAAGGTGCCATTGAGCGACAAATTCAAACACATTTTATGTCAACATATTGAACAATTTTGACAATACATTCATTCTCTTTTAAAAAAATATCTTTATTGCGAAAAGCATGTCTCATTGGATATGTACAGTATGTATACAGCGGTTCAAGGGTTGCCATTCGAGACAAATATCCACTAGAGAAGCAAGGTGTGGGCGGGTAAAAACAAATACCCGCCAAATAAACAAATAAAAAATGAACCCATTCAACTCGGTCAGGCATTAGTCAAATGCCATATAACAATCTCCATCTGCCTACCATAAGGCACAATAGTAACAAGAATAATTACTTGGTTTTGACGGAAATACCAAAACACATCTTCAGACAAATTCATGAGAAAAAAAGTTTGTTGCGGTACGTGTATTTTTTGATAAGAATAAAAACTTTCTTGCAAAAACCCCATAAAGGAATGTCATTTTCAAATTCATACTCGAAAATCATATTTTCATACGTCTGTAGACATGCACGTTTTCACTCTGAGCTAAAATTCTATAAAACAAAAAATCCAAAGTGTTCATTATGATCTTGCAAGCTAGAAACATGCAACGATGTGTTTTAGTATTCCCCGGGAAACTTGATAATGCTTTCCAATTGCAGGGTTGTTAATTAAACTTGGTATCAATGAGTCAGAAGGAAACAAGGTTGGTGCTTAGGGCTCTTTGGTTCGAATCGCCTTGAGGTTACCTTTTCCAAGGAAACGTTTAGACCCTAATTCGCACTTTGAGAACTAATTTGAAATCAGGCTTTGGCACCCATCTAGGTATACTACTTAGCTATAATATACTGTGAAAATGTACATTGCCCATGGATTTGTGTAGACTATGAGAACGAGACAAGTAAGAAATGCGTATCGATTTATGTCCAGGAAAATGGAGCTATTACTTGAAAGATGAATTCATTAAAAGGGTGGTCAAGCCTTACATATTGCCTATGATTGCTTTTTCAGACGTGGGAGACTCATTATTTTTTTGTTTTACGACCGTTCCTAATAATCGTAGATTAGGGTGGAGAATTGATTCACGTCTAGATATAACGATGGCTAAACAACAAGATCCGCATTCAGTAATTTTAAGATCAAAACTGTCAAGCCTAATGAGTATAAAAGCAACAGTCTCATGCCCCTCAAGGTAGGCATTTTTTAAAGCTAGCAGCACTGAATCTCAATTAGCAATTTCATCAGAAACAAACCATATTAAGTGGTCCATAACCAACTTGCGGTCACTCGACTTTCATGTAGTACAGTAGTAGTGCATGAACTGGTTAAAACTTGTGTCCGCCCTCTAGACCAGAACAGAGCATGGATGGTTCGGCAAACCACCTCGGTGTCTCCCCTTGAATGCATAGTAGGATCCATGGTAAAAAGTTGTTCATGACTCATGAGCGAGCCATTTCAAGAGCGTGCAAATAAAAAAAGGGCCCTTCTCAATGTCTTCAATCACTTAATTCCATTTTTCTCGGCATTTTTTTCATTTCTTTTCTTGAAATGATATTGTTAAGGAAAACAAAGGTTACAGCTTTGGACTCTTGGAGAGCTCAAGGGCTTTGATTGGAATCTT
>NC_081441.1:2587597-2612800 GCF_007210705.1 Tigriopus californicus | reverse complement strand
ATTAGAATGGCAAGGGACTATATGGGCACTTTTTGATACCCGAATAGCCAAGGCAAACGAATGTTACAAATAAGAAATATATTTAAGCAGAAGACAACCATCATTTTTCAATCACGAGAATGTGTTCAAATGCCCAAAACTTCAAGAGCAACGAAACAAAAATGGCATTGTTTTTAATTACCTAAAATCGAAAAAATGAGGAGTGCTCCGCAATAACGATGAGTAAAAGAGACAAAGTACAGGGTGGAAAGAAATTAAGGGCCGCTCTTTGTCGCTTCTGAAAATCCAACCCCCTAACTCAAAGAATGATTTTATCAGATTGAATCTCCAGTTTCAATAAAAGGGATTATTGAAAAACCTAACACCATACCACCAATGATCCCGATTTTCCTCCAAAGTAAATTGGTAACCATCTGATGTTTGCCCACCTAAACTTTGAGTCTTGAAAATCCAGATGTCGGCCATTGGCCGGTCTGCTCTAAAGGATTTATGGCATTTGCATGAGGTTCTCCACTTTCAAATGGTTTGAGGATGATCACTGAAAGGCTCACCAACGTTCCCATGTCTTTACCGGCCTTCAGGATGCCCTCAACCTTGTTCTGACCTTCAGACAGCGCTCACTTGAATTTTCAGACATTGTTTTGTCGGCACTCTATCAGAGGGTTACCCATCGCCACCAGGATATCGATAGACCATTTGTAATATGTCATTGGTGCATTTTCATTAGTATGTGTAAGCCGACTTGCAACAGCTTACTAGAAATGGAAATCTGACATCAACTGAAAAAAATGGCGCACAGGCATGTGACGTTTCGCTTTTGAATGGTAAGAACATACATCCAGTGGGTTTTTTCTTTATTTGCGTACTTCTTTACCACTTCTCTGAATGTAATCCCCAAGAAATATTTTTGAGAAAGCAATTACATTCTTTGACTTTTCATGACTAGGGCTGTAAAATAAAGGGCAAATTCTTTTTGGAGGGGTCCTTTTGACGTAAAACAGCTTTTTCCGACGTTGCAAGATTTTCTTTTTGTTTTGCTTAAACAAGCGCAGAACATGGGAAAGCACTGAATGAATGGTTTAGCCTGCTTCTGGTAATCAATTACAGCAAGAGGATAGGCTCATTCATTCTGCTTGGAGTTATGTAAGTCACCCGTACATGACTAATAATTACATGTGTTAATTAAATCAAATCTAATTTCAGTTTCGATCTGATTTAAAAATTCCTTATAAGAAATGAATATTCGAATATCCTCCCCGACCTTTCTCCAAAGGTAACTCTTAGACGTTAACCACACCCAAAGACGGCGAACCAAATACTAATAACAGTAAGAGATGAACAAAATTAAATTTGATTTTTCATTTTGTTAATACATCTGAATACAGTATGACTAAAGCTATCCTTCTTTTGGGTAAACAACATTTGACCTGTCTGAGCTTTTGATTGTGCTATTGACTGTTTTAAAGCCTTTCTGGCCATTTTCACATACCTGTAATTTACAGCCTTCTTCACAACCCCTCTCATTTTGCTAATCTTCAAAAACGCTACATTCCTGACCAACTATTGTGAACCCCTTATTTTGACCTCTTTAGATATGAAATGTCCAATTGTTTGTTTGAAGCCACATTGCAAAAAATCGAAGAGACTTGCGGCTGCACACCAGTGAAATACATCGACGTCGTTGAAGGTTTCGAAGCTTGTGAAGGAGCAGAAAAGGAGTGCATGAACAATCTGATCAACTTCATGGGACAGGAGAGGTGGATTGAGGACGGAGATGAGATCAAAGAATGCCTAGCCGCGTGCCAGGATCAGAAGCATACGTTTCTGGTCACGGGATCCGTTTTCCCTAGCTCGGAGTCATTCCATTTGGTAAGGACTGCAACAGTATAACTAAAACCAAACGTGTTGCATTTTAGGATGCAAGTCATTAATAGCGTTCTTACGCTGATCGAAATATGGTTTACGTTCTGCACTTCAGAGGGCGCTTTGTGAGTCAGCCTCTACCAAATACAGGGCCGATTGGGCCGATTTATCTTTTTTCGAAGTATAATGCATTTGTGTTGTTTTTGGCCAATTATATCAAAATCTTATGTATAATTAGTGAACTGGGTCACATAATGTCCAGAAACGAAATCACTTTCATGGTATGTCACGAGTAGTTTATTTTGCAATCCGCTGTGCCTCTTCTCGTTTTGTTTGGGCAGTCTGACGTTGCAAATAAGGGCCCTTATGAAAGGAAAAAAAGATTAGACAATTCATCCAGCTTTTGGATTACAAAGCTCCTACACAAACTTTTCTTTCTACAAAACAGACCTTCAATTATGTATTTTGTACGTTTCAGAGCGACGACTATTGCAAGGTGTTTAATAAAGTTCGCCATTCTTGTTCGATGGATCGTCGGATCACCTTGGATCAGTGGAATCCCGCGTTCTGTCCCACTCTTGACCGGACGTTGGCGTACACTTGCCAAGAGATTCAGGATGATTTGGCGAACATAACTCGCAAAGAGCTGCGAAAACTTCGCCAACACATTGTTGCCTATGCCAATAAGAACATGGCCAAAGTCAACGTCTACGTCAGGGACTCGTACGTGAAGAAGTACCTCACCGAGGAGAAGATCACGGAGATCAGCTTTGTGGGCAATATTGGAGGTCTCTTAGGATTGTTCACTGGATTCAGTTTCATCAGTGTCGCAGAGATCCTTTACTATCTATGCTGTGGTAAAGGCCGGAGAAGGCCATGGGCTGGGCTTCAACCGCCTAATGCATGCATGTTCATGACCACCAAACAAAAGACAATCTCACCTATGTATCCCGTTCCATCACAAACTAAATGGTAGTCAACGAATTCAAGTCCAGTCCTTTTTAAATTAAGATAAGGTAATAGCATAAACAAAATGATAGGAATATATAACAAAATGAGCTTTTCAGGTGTACCTCTTTGGACAACAATAAACCATTATTTTGACTGGTTCTTATATGCTCGTGAATCTCAAAACAAATTTTGACAAAATGTAATAGATAGAGGTCAGAAGAACAAGTTACGATTTTCGCCAAAGCAGTTCGTTTTCGTTATCATTTTCGGTCAAAGCAATCCCAAAACATGGAAATCAGCTTGAAAAAGTTGGTGATATTGCTATCATGATTGAAGTATTCAAAATTGGTCAGAGATAGTTAAAAAAAGTTGTACAAAGTTTCACCTAATTTTGGCAGGAAAACTATTTTGCAATATCTTTTAGATTAAAAATAGAAAGAAAATATCAACGCATACTCATTAGACAGCTCTAAAATTCAGGTGTGCATTTTGAAGCATACTGACATTGTAACAAAGGACAATTTATATGAAGAGCTCTTGAAGCAAGTCATGCCTCTGAGAGATTGTTAAAAACGTGATTTACTCTTTTAAACTAGTCCAGTCCTCAGCTCATATGAGTACAAGATTTGTCAAGGGGCAAAATGCCTCCTTGGGCGAAACGTTGCCAGAGATAATGGTCCTTCACAAAGCAACGTGGGTTCTGAGGTGATAACAGAAAAAGCCAGACTTGCCTCTTCCTTAAATGCTTACTTTTCGACAGTTGGAATTTTGATGGGTGGACAATCTACCAATACAGCTGATAGCCTCCGCTACGTGCCAACTCGACCCAACCAGAGAACTTATTATTTTAAGGTGGTCACTGGCTTCCAGATTTTGAACATTATTGAAAAATTGCCACTCAAATCAAGTTCGGGATTTGGTGGAATTTCTAAGGTGGTCCTGAAGGGTGTAAAGGATGAAATTGCTGACCCTCTTGCCCACCTAGTCAATATTTCTTTAACCACTGGCTACATTCCGCAGAGTTGGAAATGTGGAAAGATCATTCCACTGTATAAAGCTGGTGATCCCCAAGACATGTCAAACTACAGACCGATTTGTATTCTTTCAACGATCTCTAAAATTCTGGAGAAAGTAGTGTACCAGCAGATTTTCACGCCTTTTAACGAAGATCACATGACCATAAACCAATTTGGCTTCCGACCCAATACTCGTGAGTAAAAGTTGAGGAATTTAGCTAACCCTTGCATATATGCAAATTTTACTACTTTGGTGTACCTCTTTCCGATGTCGAATCATTCTAAAGGTCGAAAAAATAACTTTTTTCGCCGGTGAGGGTAAATTCCAGATGTTCGTCAAAACAAGTTGCTGTAAAATAGTAAATACCTTGAACAACAACTCGTATTCAAATCTCTAGGTTTGCTGCTCGATCGCAAAACAAGTTATCAAGGTTTGAAGTAATGCGTTACTTTACTGAAAAAGTAACGGTAAGAGAACGGGGTTTTAGCCTGGCTTAAAATATAGCTCAAGATGTTTAACACTATCATCAAACTCTCAAAATATTGATTTTTTTGAAAATTGTTAAAATTACATCAAGTTAAAATCAATGAGGCTTCAAGGCTGCACTTGTAACTCGGTTTCAAAAATGTCTTCAGAATAAGTACAAAACAAACATTAAAACTATCTATTGGGTGTATTTTCTTCAGAATTTGAGTGACCCACAAGGGCAACATCAACACGTTTTAGTCTGATTCTAAGTTTATAAATGCAAGTGTGTGCTTCTGATGGCACATTTTTAGGCTACACACTTATGGAGACATAAATATGTTTATGGGTATCTGATTTTCAGTTACACTCTATACGTTAATTTTGTCATCAATGAAGACAACCACTTTCTGAGCCTTACATGCACACAGACCAAAAGACGGCAAAAAGACAGGAAGGGGATATTATCTAACCTAATCCAATAAGAAATTGCACCTAACTCAATACTCTTGTATTATTGCTGTTCTTCCAATTGGTTTCATTATCGTCTGTTCACTGGCCTCGCTTACAAAATGCTTGTGTGTATGAAAGTGGGAGGACAAGGCACCGAAGCATGCCAATGGCAATCAGCACGGGCCTATGAATCGGCCGTGTTCGACAATTTCATATATCTTCTGTAGTATATGTTCTTCAATAATGTCGTAAGACACCTTTTCTGCTCCAATTAGCAAGTCTACTAGAACAAATATTTGCCGAGCTACCCCATTACAGCAACTGAGCATAATATACCATGATTTTGATTACGTCTTCTTGTCAACCCGTCCGTCTCGTGCTCAGAAGGAGAGCCTTCCACAAGAATTAAGGAATCATGTATGGAACACTCATTTTCAGACTTTCTCCCTATTTTTTCTCTCTCTTTTTTCTCGTTTTGTTCCATTTTTCGCTTACCTTTCCTGCACAAAAGCGTAAGTCCTTCATACCAAGTCCGATCTTTGGTCATTAATACCATTTTCAATTGAGGTTAGGTACCTTTATGTTATACTGAGTATTTTTGAAGGGTTAGCGGATTCTAGGGTTGGAGAATTGAGCCTTGTTAGGAAAACCAGCCATCAAATCTTCCACTGATGTGTCCGTGTGAGATTGGTTCTCCATCTCAGGGCGTGGATTTGGCGTCTAAAGTTTCGTTGAGAAGAACCGGGAAGGAGAATCGAACCCAGGCCCTCTCTCTTACTCGTAAACTGCACCAACCATTTCGGCAACCACTGATACAACTCATCACATGCGCTAATTGGTCTGTGCGTTTTTTAGTTGAATTATGTTTAGTTAATAAATTGGTTTTGTCAGGGAGTCGAATATTTGTGCCGGGAGGCTCTATTTGACTCCATGACTAGAACAATATCACAACTTTATATACAGCATTGAACTAGTAAACGCCTATGCTAATAAGTGATTAGCTGGAGGTGTATCAAACACCACGACACGTTTCTTTCCAGATACGTAATAAATTTCCTGCACCGGGGTTTGAACCTATGACGCCTGGAGAGTAAGAGAACAATTTCCTATATTTAAACGCTGACTCTAGGACCGTTCGGCAACATTTCGTAGGCTAACTTTACATAAATACTTAGCACTGACATCTACGTAATTGATAGAGAATTTCGTTAACAATGAAGTTAAGAGCCAGATGATTAAATGCTTTGGTTTTGTGAACAGATTTAATTCGTCCCGCCAACTTATTTTTCCATTTGGACTAGTCGTTCATTGGCTGATGTTCCCCCTGAATACGAAATGTGATTGGACAAGAAAGGCTTCCGTGAGCGAGTTAGGCTCAAAAGAGGAAAAGACACCATGCCTGCTATATGCTGTAAAAGGGATTGTGCAGTCACGATTATCTTCCTTAAGCGCAGACTGGAATGTCAACTCATGCTCAGGGTTTTTCTGCCGCAGAATGCGACGATCGAGCAGGAGCAAAAAGTTGCAATCCAATTGCCTAGGGATGGACATTTAGCTGTCTTGTGATTTGATCTATCTTGTGTCACAGTGTGTGAAAAAAACATTTGAGTTAAAATTGATATGCGTTGATTGGTTTTAAAGACCCCATGGGAGTTCAAAATGGTCACGCTTAAATGATACTTTTCGACAGCTGGGTTCTGGATTGCATTCGTACTTGCAGCCGTCATCCGCTCACTCCTTCTCAACTTGATCGCCTGGTGTCAGGATTGCCGAAAGAGAATGGCGCTGCATTCTGAAACGATGAAGGTTGTCATAAGGGTTGCCGCTTACGTACATTGCTTTTGAAGTAGGACACATCTGTACAAACCTAACTAAAATTTTGAAGGCTTAAAGGACGCTTTAGGCGCTGTAAATGAGAGAGAAAGATATGCAAGATTCGTTGAAGAAGATTAGGTTTTGATTGGGTAGGAGTACACTGTCGCCTTTCACCCTTGAGGCAGACATGCTCACTATTTTTCCTTTTTTATGATATAAATGCTAATGGTTACTCTAAATAGAGGGACACTAATAGGGTTTAAGAGTGGTAGCCACAATATTTATAAGCTATTTTTTTACAAAAGGACTTGTAACATGCAATTTCAATACTAAAAATAAAGATAACAGCTCCTGATAAAAATATTTCTTGTTTTAGCTCAATTTTGTACATCGAGGCACTTGAAATTAAAAAAAAAATTAATACTTCAAACATTATGTTTTGTAGATACACCTTGTGCTAACCCTTTGTCGCAATTCAATTGAATTTTTAGCAATATTACATCCACCATAGGGTTTGCATTTGGTTGTATTTCCATAGCATGCAGAAATACAAATACATATCCTGAAAAACTCTGACAAGTTATTGAAAATAGATGTTTCTCAATTTTAAGTTCACAAGATTTACATTTGATTGAGCTATCATGCAATTAAAAAACTCTATTACAAATGAACATGTTAGTACCTTGTAGGTGGGAAAACATTCCACACATATTAAGACAAATTTGAGAAAAAGAAGATGTAATCTTAGATTATTTCAACTAAATGAGTAGTCGTTTAAGTTTTGGGCACTAAATTATTTATTGAATGAGATGGGTTTCGAGATATTACTCAAAGTAATTATTAGAGCACGGGAAAAATATATCAGAAGTCTTTCAATACTGTTCAATGCTAAATTGAAAGTTTAAGTGTGCCTTTTCCTAAAAAGGTTAATATTTACAGATATTCAAAAACTTCATCACTATCTTACTTGGCACAAAACATGCTCTGCATGTATCATTAAGGTATTTAATATATTTTGTTACATTTTTAGTTTCATTTTGTCAAGCTTTTGTTGCTCTTGTTTTTTAATCAGGGACTCGCAGGGATAAAACTAATTTGAGATGCTATGAAATGAAAGTGTAGAAAAACTCCATTGATCTTTGAATTGATAATATACGGTATATAGAAAACACATGTTTCCCACGAAATTTGAAATTAATATAATTTGCGATAGCTTTTTATATCCCATCCACATTTTTAGTAGCTACTGCAATTTATAACAAACAAGAAAACACATTAGCTTTTTGTTGACAGTTAGTTTTAGCTTATTGCTTTTGACTGTATAGATTTGTAATGATGAGTGCTACATTTGTTTCATTTTCAAAGTTTCTAAAAGTGTTTTGTAAGTTATGATGATTGGTTGATTCATAATTCATTATTAAGGTCCTTAGAATATGATATATATTAATTAAAATTTGGAAAAAAGTACTTTTAGATGAATTTCTAAACGCCGTTGTCTTTTACAAAACTATATGAAACTCTGGAAATACAGGTAATAATCTTAGAAATGAAATAATGTACTTATGAATCCATGATTTTTAAAAAGTGTTTGTTAGCTATGATAGTTGATTGATTTATAATCCATTCAGGAGGTCCTTAGAATATTAGAATATTTTTTTGCGGACTTCCTTACCGCTACTGGGATTGGAATTGCAGCAGTTCAAGACGAGAAATGTAATCATTTTATTTAACCTCTTCTTAAATATATTATTTGATTGAGCAACGAATTAGAGTTGGCTGATTTGACTAGCCCTTGAATATAAGGTTGATCGGGAATATTTGTCATAAACTTGACAAGACTTAAATCCTGCTACTGGATCAACGCCCTACAAATACCCTACGAATATTTGAAGGCAGCAAATTGAACATTGACGTATTACAAGTTGGCAAAGATATCTTTAGACAAATTGAGAAATAAAACTGTTTGTCATAAAACTGGATTTAAATCAAATGAATATAAGTGATAATAGTAGATCAATAACATTAATAACGTCAAATCTTCATGAAACTATGGTCTAATCATATATTGGCGCTAAATTCAGTCAGTTAGATAGATCAAGGACCTCTGGCAAAAAGGGATTTTAGATATCCGTGGAAAAGTAAACAGTTCCTTTATTTATTTTTGAGTTTATTTAAAGTATATGTAACCTTTTTCACTCATTTTTGTACCAATAAAGCAATTCATTTTGACAGCAAACATATCTCACTTATCCAATCATTCCAACCTGTCTCATCCGACACCTAAATTAAGCTGGCACTTCCAATTATATGAATCTGGTTCTTGTACTGAATTGTTAGCTCAGTTCACAATCAATTTGCGTCTTTGACGTTTTTCCACATTTTGGATGCTTATTTCTATTGGTGCCATTATATTTATTCCAAGATATATTGCTGAATTTAAAGCCCAAATCCCCCCATTTCACAGCCTATCCTCACAGGATGACCCCTGCCGTACTGTGTCTAATGACTACAGTTGACATCACTCACCCACAGGGTGGACAATTTTAAGAATTAGCGTGATTTTTGGACACCAAGTCGACAAAAGTGTCCAAGAGTGTCCAAAAGTGTCCAAAAGTGTCCAAAGGTATCAAAAGTGGACAAAAATGGACAAAACGGGACAAAAGTAAGTACAATTGTCCAAAAGGGGGTTGACAAGCAAACACTTTAAAACCTTAAATCATGTTATTTCTTTACCTAATCTAGATGCTAACCAACAAATCAAATCAGTAATTAATAAAATCCAAGCTTTCTTCAAATACATAAATACATCAATCTGAAGTAACAACTAGCCTTTTCACTAACGCTTTTAATTTCCAACACATCCACTGAAATGTTTTATTTTTTGAGATCTTAATTCATTATTTTGATACAATACAGCTTTTTAAAGCCAAAACAAGTATCATTGATGTATTTTGAATGTGAAAAAGTCAAAGCCACACTAAAATCAGGGCATTTGGTGGCTAGGTAATTTATTTAAGATTAAGTCTTGAATTTAAAACAGCTTAGCACTTGTATATCCAATATCCAATAATACTTCTTATATTTGTTATACATAATATATTTCTAAGGAGTACATGAATCACACATTTATCATACATCTAAAAACTCAGATATATGTGTCTTAAAAAAGCATAGTGATTCTTCTCATTTCCTGACATCAAACGCATCTTTAAAAGGTAAAAAATATGCCTAACAATATCTCAAGTAACTTGGTTATGGAAGAAAGACCATGAATATAGGAAAATATCCCATTATTAAATTTTAGCAACTAGTAACATGTCAAATTTTAAGTACTAGCAATTTTTAAGAATCAAATGACTGATGATTTTGATCAAAACTGTCGTAAAAAAGTTGATAATGTTGAATAATGAAGCTATATAACCAGAATATAATGTTTAGCTATTCCTGAATTTGAATGCTTTGCACCAGCTGTATTCTACTAGAGGGAGGCTTTGCTCCTTGCTTGCTTTCTAATCTAAGGTAAGAAAAAAAGAGTTAAGAACCTGCCTTTCAAATCTCTTTTCTGGGTATGTTAGAAGCATATGGCAAAGGATTAAATCCTTTGGCAACAAGCTTTAGCGTTTTTTGGGTATTGGTTTGTCACTGGCTTTACTAATTGTTGCGAAGAATGTAAGCCCTGATTTAATTAAAATAAAGATAATTAGAAAAAAGGACAAAAACTACCTCTGCTGATTATAACAAATCTTTTTGCATATTTGCAACTCGTTATTTTGCACTTACCCCTATTTTGTGAATTTTCACAATTTTCTCAAGTAAAAAAAATATCGGTTAAGAAGTCTACTTTTTTTTCTGAGGTCTAACAGTGACCTCCAAGAACGAAGGTGGTTGCGAGAATGAACTCTATTTTCGACGTTTTTAAGAGAATAAGAGCCCTTATTTGTAACGTCAGACAATCCAAACAAAACGGGAAGAGGCACCGTAGATTGCTAAATAAACTATTCGTGTCGTGCCATGAAAGCGATTTCTTTTCCAGACAGTATGTGTTCCAGTTCACTAATTAGGCATAAGATTTTGAAAGCATTTGCCCAAAACAATGCAAACGCATTATAATTCCATAAAGAGGAATCGGCCAAATCGACCCTTTACTCGGCAGGGGCTGACTCATAAAGCGCCCTCTGATGTGCGGAAAGTAAATCATATTTCGTGCTACGTACTGGGGCTATCAAGGACGCCCCAAATGTCTGTTAATTTCATTACCTTTTGGTTGGCCTACCAGAAATTGCTATTAACCATATTCTTTTGATAGGCCATGCGAAAACTCTCTGGTTGTTTGATCAAGGGCCATAATTTTAATGCCTGCATTCTGACTTTATGGCAAATGCCCACAGATTATGACTTGCAGAGGTCATCTTAATCAAGTAGCGACAGAACAATGACAGAAATTAAAAGCAACGCTAATCAAACCAAGCCTCATGATTTCCGGCCACTAGAAGGCCGAAAATTCCAAGGTCGAAAGAGGAATTTGTTATCGTCTTTCGCTCAAGTAGAATCCCCCTCTCCCCCTCAAAACAATAAAACCAACCCGAACCGGCTTTTTTTGATCAAGCCTGGCCTTTTTTGGCATCCTCTTTTGGCCAAGAGTACACTAATGTCTGATTCAACCCTGAATCCTAGCCCCCCTCCAGACTCAAGTAGTCCTAGGGATTGTAGCGCCTCCGCCGTTCATTCGTTGGTACGTACGGTACGCTACCGACTTTACTACTGAGTCCTGTACTTAGTACTTAATTCTGAGAAGAGAGAAGAGAGTGACAAGAGTGACGAGACTTGAAGTCTTGAACCATCCGCCCGTGAGTGAGTGAGTGTCTGTCTGAGCGTGTCGGAGGTGTGGGGACTCGAACCGCCACTCAGCCACGCCCACCCCGCATCATGGCCACCCTGCCACCCCCCGAAGAAGTAAGCGGCCACACCCCTGGAGGGTAAACCAACCCGATCCCGCTGCCCTGCTCAAAAATCCGAGACATCCCAATTGATCGTTGTACATAATACGTTAGTTAGGTCGACTCAGTCAGCGACATGTCACGAGGAGGGACGCGGGTGGACTTTTCCCGGACGCCCGCCCACACCCGCTTGAATGTAGGACCATGTTAGGGGCGTGGCCTTGCCCGTGAAAGGTCCGGGGTTGGTAATCGGACCCACCATTGAATGAATGACCCATGATCGTTATGGTTGAAGGCCAAAGAGGCAGGCAAGCAGGCAAGCAGGCAGGCAGGTCGAGTTGGTCTTGTGGTCTTGAAGAGGAGAGCGCTAGCTGACTTCCAGCTTCGAAACGAAAAGGCCACTCGGCCAGCCCGCCCAGACCGGGGGAAATGGCCATAAGGCTGGCAGGAAGGGAGGGAGGGAAAAAGGAAGAAAGAAGGCCTACCACTGAGTCAGGAGTCATCACATGACGGGTGTTGGCGACCAGGCACCAGGAGAACGACAAAAGGCGGTTGGACTCAATGGGGCATCACGAGCTTGAGAGGATCAGGATTGGGATTGGCTTGGGATTGGCAAGTCTGGCTAGACTCAGGTAGATCTCGGAATGAGCAAGAGCAAGCTTGCCTGACCCGTGTCGAAGATATGAAATGGTGCCACGGAGAGAACACTTTTATAGATATCTTTTGAACTTTGGGCAGTCGTCGGGAGGATTTGTGGGTTTTCTTAGAATGGATTACCTATGCAATGAGAGTTTTGAGTTGTAGCATAATTTCTTTGAGATTGGACTGGCTATCCGTTATGGCGATGGGATGCACAATCTTACTATGAATATCGAGAACTGAGAAGAGAGATGATATTATTTCAGGAGAAATCATGTATGATTCTAATGATTGTATTAGGTTCAATGGCTGCGTTTTGGGATGAGGCTCTGGAAGAAAGCGTGAACTCATTTTAATACCCCGAAAGAACACGAAATCCCGACCCACCCTTGTTTCTTAGCATAGGTATTGAAAAATATCAGATCCTTTGTCCAAGTGTCAGAAGCATCCATCCATCCTCTCGCTCTCATGATCGATTTAAAAGCGGTGTCGTAATCCAACTTAATGCGCAAAATGAAAATGAGCCGGAAAAAAGGCTCCCAAATGTTTATACATGATCATTCGACCCGAGATTTGATTTGAACTCGGTCACTCGTCAATCAGTCGTTGAAAGCGTTCAGAAACCCACTTTGAGCCAGATGAAAAAACACATGCCATCCATTCTCAACCCGGTCATGATGTGTTTTCAGGTGGCTGGTCCGTATGTGACTCAATATGACGTGTATTACAAGCGTCTGGACCCGCAATCCAAGAATGAGATCGGCGCCATGGATGCGGCCAAGTTTCTCAAGCAATCCGGATTGAGCGACGAGATCCTGGGCAAGGTAGGGACTTTTCTTCTACTTCCTCTTCTTACCATCTCAGTCCATTCCTGAATCTACTTGGGACGTTCATCTTGTCCACTTGTCTATTATTTTTTAGATCTGGGATTTGTCGGATGTCAAGCAAAAGGGCTCCTTGGATCGGGCGGGCTTTTTTGTGGCCTGCAAACTCGTAGCTCTTCACCAGGATTGTCAAGACGTGATGGTCTGCAATCTGCGGAACGAGAGTCCGGCCCCGGATTTCGGGCCGGCCACCGCACCCGGTGCGCCCACGGCCAAAAGCAGACCCGGCCAGAAGAAGCTCCCGCCCTCGGCCTCGATCCAGTTTCTGGTGAAGCCCGAGGAGAAACGCAAATACGACACGCTCTTCGACCAACTCCAACCCAAAGACGAAAAACTTCCCGGAGACAAGGTAAGGCCCACGGGATATCTTTCAGCAGCAGTCATTGACTTGGATGGTTACGAACGCACTTGATTAGATCGATTTTTGGCAATCATTGCATATTTAACTTGACATAATTTGAATTTAGATTTTCATCATGATTTTTAGCTAATTTCTCTATCCTGACAATGTTTTGATGTATAAACTTTTTTGTACTATTTTGAACGGCATTATAGTAATTGTCAAAAGAAAAGCTGCAATAGAATTCCCAGGTTTTTCGTATTCCACGGGATGTCATTTCGATCACAACTTGTTTTTTGACCCTTGCAATGATGACGTTCAAAATACTTTAAAAAAATATGAAAATAAAAATGTTGCCTGGATATGAAAATTAACCCTGACTAAGTCTTATCTTAAAATTAATCGTCATTGAAATCAAAATTCAAATTTTGTCTAGTTAAATATGCCTCGTGGGGTAGGATGCAAATAGTGTATGTACATTCTACGCTTTAATTTTCGTATGATTCTCTTATTGCGATAAGAAATTTGACTTGCAAATGAGGCACTTCTTAAATGCTGCCGAACTAAACTTGAGTACTGTGTCATACTTGGTGTTATTCCGAAGTAATACTGCCATATTTCTGAACAACCGTGAGATTGTATAAAATCATGTCCACAGCCCGAGTGTCACGTCAGATGATGTCGCCAATGTTCCAGGTTCGCCAAGTGATGATGGGCTCGAAGCTGCCGATGCCGGTGTTGGGCAAGATCTGGGACCTGTCCGACGTGGATCGCGACGGCTTCCTGGATCGCTACGAGTTCACCGTGTCCATGCATCTCGTCTTTCGCGTGCTCCAAGGCGACAAATGTCCCGACGAGCTGCCCCCCGAGCTCCAACCCGACAAAGTCCCCAAATCCCTCTCCGCCAAGCCCAATCTCAACGGAACCCCAAAAGTAAGTGACCGGCCTGTTTGAAAGCTGGGCATATCTTGTCCTAACATGATTAATGACTCTTTGTCATTGTACGTGTTTGTTTGTTTAGCCGGTGTCTGCCGCCCCCACTGTGGAGGTGGTCCCTTGGGTGGTCAACTCCGGTGACAAGCTACGATATCAGGCGCTATTTCGCCAAACCGATACGGACAAGGACGGCTTCGTTTCCGGCATCGAGATCAAGAACGTCTTCCTCCAGACCGGATTACCGCAAAACATTCTCGCCCACATATGGTAAGGCAGCCTTGATTCAATATCAGGAATCTATTCATACACTTGATAATCCAAAGACTCGATATAAGATTATCATGAGAGAGACAGAGAGAGAGAGAGAGAGACAGAGAGTTTTTGTAAAAATTGGAACATGGGGATTAAATCTCTTGGCGGAAATCGGTCTGATTTAAGAACATAACACCTAATCATATTGCAAAGCATTGATGAAGATGCATATAAACACCATATTTGAAGGTAATTACCACGATGTATCCCTTCAAACCTGTATCGACATGTGAAAATAGGAATCCTCTGAGAAATAATAATGTTAGCATGCATTATTTTCCTTCTTTAGGAACTTGTGCGACATGAATCAAGAGGGAAAACTCAATCCCGAGCAATTCGCTCTGGCCATGTGGTTGATTGCCCGTAAACAAGCGGGTAAAGATCCGCCAGCCGCACTCACACCCGACATGATTCCCCCTTCCATGAGACCCAAAGCCAAAGAAGGGGTAATAAGTCACCCAAAAAGAGGCTCTCACGTAAATATGGAACAACTTTTGATCGAGATGTTTTATCCTTCTCTTATCTGCAGGCCATGGCGAGCATATACAACAATCCAGAGTTGGAGATGATCGCCAAGGAGATCCAGACGATGCTCTCGGAAAAGCTCCAAATCGAGAAGGATATCCAGGAGATCGAGTATAACATTTCACTGAAGAACACTGAAGGTCACTCGCTTCAGAGTGAATTCGACACGCTTTCTGCCACTTTGAAACAACTCACCAATCAACGAGACGTGGCCCAGAAACGACTCGACGATCTCGACAAGCAGGTCAGGATAGCATGCTTTTGCTCGATTTTGGTTTTTGATTTCCCTGAAGCTTTATTTGTATCGGATCATCTGGAATAGCCACTAATTCACTCGTGATGTTATTCGTATCCAGCACTAACAGTACTAAAGTTCACGTATCTCGAGTAGAAATTGTATTCGTAGGCAAACATCGAAAGAAACTCGGAACATGGAATCATTTGCTTGTGAAAAGGTTTTTGCTTTTTTAACACTTAGACAAATTTCAAATCGAGGGGTGCAGATTTAGGGCCAACAAGTGCTCTTAATTGATTTATTTTGAAAATTGCCTTTATCTAGCCATTCAGATGTGTGTTTTTTTTTTTTTTATCATGTGCTCTTTTTTGCTCTAATTTACTCGTAACTTTGATAGTGTGGCGAAAAAGTTATGCAAATTTCGAGTCCACGCATTTTAATTTTCTTTTCGTTATCTCGCCTTCCGTTGTATCTTTTTCTTCCTTCTGTTGAATGAATTCATGTTAGAGAAGATTTTTTTGGATTCGAATCGCATTTGGCCGGCTGACAGCCTCAATCAAACACCAAAGAGAATCCAATTGGAAAGAATTTTTTTGTGTGTGTCAAAATGTACTTTCAATTATCGATATAACTGTCTGCTTCTAAAAAAGTACTTTTCAAAATTCCAAATTTTAAAATAATCTTTATTGCGAGTTTCAATCTCATTGGATTATTATTTGACAGAGTTTTTCAATATATTTTGGTATGTCCCATTTTGGGTTCGAGGTCCGCCGTTTGAGGCCCATCGTTGTAAGAAATTACTTCGGACTTCTCTGAATCTCGGGCTCTGAACCAGATCCCCGAAATTATTGCTTTTGAGAAAGTCGTTTTAGCAAAATGACCGTTTTAATCTCATGTACTCCTCCTATTCTCTTGGCCATTTTTCCATTTGTTGGAAGCTAGAGGCTCAATGTTGCTCCCAGAGATCTGCACCCTGGTCTTCAAAAGATATGTATTTAGAGTCTATTTCATTGTTTGAAAGTATCTTCATCAACTAGCCGCACTGCATTTGAATTTTTTTCTCGTTATCTCGGTTGTCGTTTTTTATCCTTATTCTTTTTGTTGAATGGATTTATGTTGTAGACCTTGGAATTGGAATCGGATTTGTCCAATGTGGAGGACGAAGTGGTCGGATTCGTCCGAGAGGTGCGTGGTTTTTTTTATTAATTTTTTTACGTTTGTAACGTTTTCGGTCGTTTGCCTGACTAAATTGACTGTGTCTTTCCTTGTGCTCATGATGTCAATTTGTGAATGATGTTCGCTTCTTTAATGTCTAAAAATGAATGGAAAACCAATCAAGCAAACTTTGAAATGTTATCCGATTCAATGCCATTCAGATTGAGAAACTCCAAACTCAAGCGGATGAGCAAGAGAAGACGCTTTTGGAACAAGAAGAAGAGGTTCACGGGAAGAAACGTGAATACGAGCGATTGAAGGACGAGGAACGCGAGCTTATGGCCGAGATCAAGAAAACCGAGACCGACATCAAGCGCATGGAAGACGAGAATCAGATCTGTTCAGAACTGGATGAGGAGGTGAGCGATCTCCTATGAGTCTCTAAGATCGGCTGAAAAACACTATCAGGAACAAGTTGGACCACTTAACTTAAGAGACAGACCAAAAGGAGACATGAATTGAAAACTGCAATTGAAATCACTTATTTGCCATCATGTTAGGCCAGAATCTCCAATGATTATTAGTTGAGAACGAGGCGTTTGACCATTGGGGAAGAAGTTCCGCAACTTCATCGGAAAGCTATTCTAAGTATGAAAGTTTCATTGCCATTTCTGAAAAGGAGCAACGAATGGTCGATTCAAAAGTGATCCCAATACAATTCAAAGAAATTTATGGATGCTTACTCTATCTCGGCTAGGCCATTAGTGCTAAACCTCGTTCATTGAAGGCCTTTCCTCCTGTCCAAACAGGATCGAGCATCCCCTAGAGTCGTTTGTATTTGTTCCATTGGACAGTCACTAAATACCTCCGTCATCCAAGATCAGCAGACTCCTTAAGTAAGCCCTCCAAAGCCCCTATCCTACTTGATATGCAGACCACATTGTATACTGGAGAGCCGGAGAAAATAAGAGACAAAGAGAGTGACACCCAAGAGTGCGATTGGTCCCTTTTGTTTGATAGGCTGCAACCCACTGTTTCTCTCTCTCTCTCTCTCTCTCTCTCTTTCATTCTGCATAAATGCAGATAGGAATCCTGATCTGGGCATTTCTTTCCACGTCCTCGACCACAAATACAAGATCAATTTGTTCGAGAATAGAGAGACCTTGGATTCTCGAAAGAGAGCGATTTCTTGACTATTTTTTACTTGCTATCAATCATGAAGTATTGTATGGCGTGAATTTTTGAATGTTCTGGACGTAAAATTATTTTGGCATTCAATCACGTGGGAATTTCCGGATTTTCCGGATTTTTTTTTTATTTTTTATCAAATTTATTTTCATATATTATTTGATCTACCAACGAATTAGAGTTGGTGGATCTGGCTAGTCCTTGAATGTAGGGTTGTTTGGGAATTTTAGTCAGATTTTTTAGTAGATTGCTTTGGAAACAAAACGAAATTCCACAACCCAGGTTTATCAAGATGAATTGAACACAACATTTGTTTTATAGACCCAAGAGAAGCTTGAGATCCTGATCGAAGCTGAGAAGCACATGAAGGACGCCATGACGGCCTTCGACAATGTTAACGACGACTGTTCCAACGTTCCTGAACATCTCTTGGAACCCTTGCGGCTCAATCTGGAACTTCCCGACTTCTCCAAACTTGACAAGCCCAAACGACCCCCTGTGCCTGAGGTATACATACCACCCATTCATCATCCATTCATACATACATCTATCCATTCATTTTGTTCACTAATTAGACGGACAAGTGTCTTAACAAGAAGTCGTCTCAATTTACTTCCGAATGACTCATGACTATGATTGATGACCAAATGAGCGTTTGATCGACGTTTGCTTTCCTTTCCATGTTTAGGCTCCTTCCAAGGCAGCCCTGACCAACTCCAATCACTCGGATTTCGATGCATTTGGCCACGAGGGCGCCAATAATGAGGTAGCCAACGTGGAATGGGCCAATAATGACGCGTTTTCAGCGTTTGACGACAATAAGTCGGCTGTAAGTCTTCTTAAAGTCTTGTGAATNTAGCCAACGTGGAATGGGCCAATAATGACGCGTTTTCAGCGTTTGACGACAATAAGTCGGCTGTAAGTCTTCTTAAAGTCTTGTGAATGCACATATATTTCTATCTTTCGTATTTTGTTGCTTGCAAGACGGTTTTATTTTCGTTTCTTTTTCGTTCAGTTCTCGATTCCTGCGTTTATTTTCAGGCATTTGATCCCTTTGGAATGTCATTCTTGTCGAAAGCCAACCCTGTCCATGCGACTAATCCGACACGAAACGTAAATGACCCTTTTGCAGGATCCCATTCAGCTTTCGGAGCTCCCAACCCAAATAGTCTCGATTCCTTTGGTTTTTCAAAGATTAGTAACAATGTGAGCACCTTGCTTTTAGTTGTTTTTGTTCTTTTCACACAATCATCATTTAAACTACTTACTCGAAACAGGACTCGAAAGTAGACAGATCTGCCCAAGGATGACTTTAGTTAGAGGATTGGGCACGACGATTTGCTAAGCCAGGCTACTTAGTATTAACAATATTTGAGCCTAAAAGAGCTAATAGATTTGCAATCAACAACTTGGAAATGCATATCGCCATAAAGATAGATATTCATTACGGACAAGGTGTTTACTAAAATTCCTGATCAACCCTTTATTCAAGGGCTAGCAAGATCCGCCAACTCTAATTCGTTGGTCGATCAAATAATAAATGAAAATAAAGTCATCTAAAATGAATGAGTTTTTCGTTTTGAATTGCTTGGAATTCCATTCCTAGTAGCGGTAAGGAAGTCCGGGGAAAAAAATATGTTGGTGGTATTTTTGGGTTACACACCAACTTATGAATAAAAAGTGTGATGATTAGATGATTTTAAAGCTAATTCAAAGTAGGGCATTTGTTTTTAATCTGAACTGACAATGTACATTACTATTTGTTGCCATTATAGGATCATGAAAAGCAAGTTGACATTGAAAAACGGCCAAGTCAGTGTCCACTCCTCCAGTTGAAAGGGACCTTGAACGAGCTAGTGTTCAATATTCATAATTTAACCCAGATTTACATTTCACGTGCTCCTGGATGTCTGTCTCGATTGGGAGAGACACATCTAGCTAGCAGTCATTGATTGTGGCAGTGTAGCCTATCAGTCCACTTTCGAGTAGTTCTCAATTTGATATGAACACGATTCTAAATTTCACGTTTCCATTCAGGCAATTTCTCCCAACTTCAACGACAGCGGAGATGAGAATCCTCCTCCGTTGATGCCTCGGCCGGATTCCGGATCTAGAGCGGGAGACTCTCCTACTCCGGCTCTGCCACCCAAGAATCCGGCAGGTGGACCCAAGCGGCCTCCGCCGCCCAAGAGACCGCCTCCACCCGGCGGCGGTGGCGGAGGGGGGAAACCACCCCCAGTGCCACCCCCTCCCAAATCCGGCACAAACTCCCCAAATGACGATCCGTTTGGAAAGAAAGCGAGTGGAGGAGGCGGTGGATTTGCAGATTTCTCTAGCTTCCAGGCGAACTTTGATACTCAGGTAGGTTGGGTTGGGGTGTTGTGACTTGAGTTGTTTTTTTTCTTTTCATGTTTCTTTTTCTTCGACCTTTCTTGTCAAATTAATAGATGTCATTTGACTTGGATTAATTGGATTTTTCTGATTCCACTGTTATGTCCTTTTTCATTTTTCCTTTTCTGTGTCGTTATTTCCTGATGGCTTTTCACAAGATTTCAATTTGCGATCTTATGTCAGTCAGATTTTGACATTCAGTTTTTATGGCCGTTTCGTTATCATTTCTTTTATTTCGATTCAACTTAAAACGTTCATGTGACAGTTGCATTTCATTTTTGTCAATTACCATTCACAATGTGAAATGGAGATGTGATTGATCAGGAAATGAAATATGCCATGCTTAAAATCCAAAGGTGGGCGCATCCGCGTACGGTGAATCATCTTGTTGTAAACCAAATTCATTTTTGTACCCAAATGAATGAAATTAATTGACAGAGACATTCTTTCATCTTGTTGTAAACCAAATACATTTTTGTACCCAAATGAATGAAATTAATTGACAGAGTTATTCTTTCTGTTAGGTGGTTTTGGTTCAATAATTGAGCCTTGCAAAGGAGCAAATAGAGAAATACTTCATATTCAACCATTCCTAGTGCTCTAGATCGACCATTCCTGGAATCTTTTGAGACATTTTGTAGAATGATAGCAATATTGTTGATCAAAATAACCTCCCAGCATGATGGACTACAATTGTCAAATAGCACTGAGCGACCACCTTTGGAAAAGATTGGTTATCATGGGGTCTACTCGTCAAAGAAAAAAAAGCAAGGCTCTTGTTAATGGTGTGCCTTACTACGATTTAAATGGAAATTACCTGAAGGATTACTCAAAAACACCCGACAAAACCCAAATGTCAGAACTGAGATTAACCACGTGGTGTTGAGGCCAAACTAACCTTCTTCTTTCTCTTCTCTTCCTTTTCCTCCTCTCTTCTTCTTCCCTTGCTGCCTTACTAACTCGGATTTGGGATGGATCAGTCGTAAAATTTTGTTGTTCTCTCCAGCCTTTTTCTACTACTACTGCCACGCCCACCAACTGGGGTGGTTACAGCTCAGACTCTGCCTTTGGCTCGGCCGATCCCACTCCCACACATGGGCCTAAATATTACGGCAACAACTCATCAACCACAGGAGCCACATATTCTGCCCCACCCTTACAGTCACAGCAAAATTTTGAGTTCGCAGAAGATCCGTTCAAGAATGCGGAACATCGTTATGACGATCCATTCGAAATCAGTGGAGCAGATCCTTTTCAGGACTCGATTGACCCTTTTACTGCACCCGTGACAGCCGCTTTTGGTCGACAAAACACGTCCAGTAATCCTGGACATGATCCTTTCAGTTCGATTTCGAGTGCCGGTGACCCGTTCTCGCTCGCCCTCAAATCCAGTCTCAATCAAAGTTCCGCCAAGAACAGCAATAACAATAATCATCAACCTAGTAGTGGTAGTAGTAGTAGTCGTAGCAGTAATCTCAAGAAGAATAGCAGCACCTCGAGCAATGGAGGGCGAAAAGATCCTTTCGATCCGTTTGGGATGAGTAGCTCTACAGGGGGGAACAACGATCCATTTGCCGCATCACCGTTTGGTGGGCCTTCTTCCTCTTCAACTCATACCAAGGACCAGAGTGATCCCTTCGGTTCGAGTTTCTCTAATTCGGATGCCTTTGCCAGCAAGGATGATTGGTTCACGGGAGTGCCGAAGAGTGCCCCCAAAGTGGACGGAGTGAGCAAAATGAACAAACTCAGTAAATCCAGTTCCCAATCCTTGGCCACCAGTTGGTCGTCAGCTCCTCCGCCCACTTCCGCCTCCTCAAAGAGCGACCCATTCAATAAAAGTGTGACCAAAGTGAATAACGCCGATCCGTTTGGGTCCATGGCCAGCTCCAAGAAGAAATCCGGACGAAGTCATCATGGTTTTGCGGATTTCCTCACCAACAGCCCAATGAAGAGCATCAGTGAAGAGAAATCCGAGAAGAAACGCCACCGGTTCCTGCCAAAATTGGGCGGCAAAAGCGACAAATCGAAACCAGGATCCTCTTCTCCAGGACCCTCAAATCAACAGAGGCACGACACTTTCCAACTAGAAGTGGCCAGATCGGAAGAGCACACCGATCTGGCCTATGCCATTGCATTAAGTAAGGCCGAGGCTGCATCCCTGAAAACCAGCTCGTGAGCCTTGCCAAACGTCATTTGTCAAGTCCAGCAACAAAATTACTAGAGCGAGAAGGGTGACCGGTGTGCTTGTAATCAAAGAGTGTGACGCGAAGAACTGCCGCTCACTCCTCAGATTTTTGTGTTACTGTGATGGTGATATTTTTTTCAGGTAATATCTTGTGCCGTTTTAAGGAAGGGACACAATCTTTCGATACAAATAGTCACAATTCATAAAGAGTGCGAAAAACGAGTAGACAGAAGAGACTTGATCGCCTCAATCCAACCGTGCTTTTGAAAGTGGGCCATGTACTACATCGTTTTCCAGGACCTCGTCAACCCGTTCTTCATGATTGTTTGATCCCCCAGAGCCAAATCTTTTACTTAAATCTTTGTTTTACCTCGTTGTCAGAGTGATTCGTCTCCTCCACATGGAATTTGTACCTTGTGAAGAATGATTCATCGAAGCAAGTGGCACCTTCATCTTCCGTTTCATCGCATTTATTTATTTTTTTGCCAATTTACGTCGACGGCAGTTTAGTGTTGCGAAAAAATAACCTCTTAGTAAGAAAGATATCACCGCGGGATTGACAGGAATAGCGTTCTTGAATGTCTGCTCGAGTTCCCATTATGAATATTCTACCATACGCAGAACGCAGAACATGTCCTGTTATCAGTGGCATTGGCATGTCCATGTTTTTAGGAATCAATTTTACCGTGGGAAGGGCTAAGGAATGTCGGCGATGATTTCCTCAACCATCTACTATCAACATTATGCATTCTCATACAAAAATATCCCCCTCCTCCGCCGTCATCACAGGATGTTAAAAGTCGTATCGTTGTTGCAAAATCATTTCATTTCAGTCTGAACGCAATCCAACACTCATCTGATACAATAAATTGTTACGAATATATTGTGGGTATGCAATCCAGTCATTCAAAAATTTCTTTATTAATGGTGCCTTTAGACGACCCTTGTTTTGACACATTGTGGTCAAAGACGGCTTTCACATGACATATTCTCGAGTGTGAACCTGCTCCAATTTTCTGCGTTATGTGAAACAGGTTTTGGTGACGTCGGCATACTTGTCCAACCAAAGATCTCTGACCAAACTAAGAGAATTGTAATGAGCACTTTTTTTTAATCCCCCCTGCTTTTGGATTCAATGGCATACGTCGAGATTACGTTCTAATGTTTGACACTAGGGTGAGCTAGAGACTAGATGTCCCAACAAAGGGCAAAGCTGCATGGCGTTGAATTGCAGTTACGGGTCGAATACGTCTTGCATAAGCACTCACTTAACTTTTCTCATGTATTGAAGCTTGCTCTCCAAGACCACTTGAAGCTGGTATTGATGGAAAGTTTCACTTAAGTATTAATAACTTCAAGCAATGTGCCAACGCTTTCTTCGGGTTCAGACTCATAAATTTGGGAACTTGCAGGAACACAATTTCCAAATTAGCTACGCTGTTGCGCCTGTTGAAGCCTGTTTAATTTCCAGGTTTTTTTTTTTAATTGGCAATCTACCTTCTTGAAGCTTAAACTAAAACTATGTTCACACACTACCGGTGTTGGTAGTTACACCGTACACCGTGGTAGTTGCTACCTGGAGTTTTCGCGAGCTGATCATTGGGCCATCCTGGGTTTCTAGCGTTTCTAGGTACTCTCCCCCCACGCGACCTCTGACGGCCAAATAATCCCCGACTTTTGCCATTCGTTTACGATTGAGTAAAAAGCACAAGCGTACATGGAACCAGGTGAACATGTGATGGTTGGCTTAGAAACTCGAACTAACGCGTCATAAGAGAACTCTCGTCATGTCTGATACGATCTCTCGGGGGGGGACGATTGACGAACAGTGCCTCCATTTCAGACATGCATGATAATCGTGCGCTTTCAACACCAAACTAATATTTAATAACCCATTTCTAACAAGGAAATCGCGTCGACTTGTGAACCACGTTTAACTCTAGAAAGTATGCCAGAAGCTTAACAAGCCCTATTTTTCTTCAGTTTAACGGGTAAAATGAGTTACATTACGCGAAACCTCCGACTAAAATGAAAACTGACATGTTCTAGTTTCAAAATTTCCGGTTTCATTCTAAATCAAGTCTGCAATGAATTCTTTATGTAGTTTAGTACAATTATCAATTATTTCTTGTCTGATCATTTGAAAATACTAAACCTTCCGTGGAGGACGATTCCATAACTTCGATCGAAGTAGCCTTTGCAACGTAAACGAGACAGGGGTCAGCATGTGAGATGTGAATCACAAAATTGTCACTCAAATGTGTTGAAAATGGAGCCGTTTAAATGCACCATAAGTCCACCTTGGTCTTCCGCTCAACTTTGTATTCAAAGGATGCCTTAATTTTTCTCAACTAATGAAGGTGAAATCCTCACCAATCGCAACGTAGCAAAGGCAGGTCGGTCGATATTTTCGGAGCTATTCGAAAGTTATTCAGGGAAGGGATTTTGCCTAAATCTGATGGTTGTTGGAAACTGATAAATAGACGAATCTGTTCTTTGTGAATGAGATATTTCATATTTAGTGAACATTCAAAGTTTCGTCCTTGAAGGATTTAGGGGTAGTCTTCCAAGCTAATGGAAAGTTCGATGAGCATATCTAATTCGTGGGATGCAATGCTCCCGAAATGTGTGAATAGATATATCGGACGGAAATAGCAACACGATGAGCTAAGTTTTTGAACAAAATTCTTGGTCATCACTTCATTCCAGGGCTATTCAGATCCACCAACTCTATGAGATACGATATCATTTTTTTTTTTGTGCGGACTTCCTTACCGCTACCGAGATTGGAATCCCAGCAGTTCAAGACGAGAAGATTATTTATTTTACTTGACTTTTATTTATATATATTATTTGATCGGCCAACGAATTAGAATTGGCTGATCTGGCTAATCCTTGAATATAAGGTTGAT